>NC_052146.1:306454408-306643588 GCF_902713615.1 Scyliorhinus canicula
TCACCGACCACCCTGCCACCTCCCTACCTCACCGACCACCCTGCCACCTCCCTACCTACACCCTGCCACCCCTACCCTACCACCACCCGCCACCTCCTACCTCACCGACCACCCTGCCACCTCCCTACCTCACCGACCAACCCTGCCACCTCCCTACCATCACCGACCACCCTGCCACCTCCCTATCCTCAACCGACCACCCTGCCACCTCCCTACCTCAACCGACCACCCTGCCACCTCCCTACCTCACCGACCACACCTGCCACCTCCCTACCTCACCGACCACCCTGCCACCTCCCTACCTCACCGACCACCCTGCCACCTCCCTACCTCACCGACCACCCTGCCACCTCCCTACCTCACCGACCACCCTGCCACCTCCCTACCTCACCGACCACCCTGCCACCTCCCTACCTCACCGACCACCCTGCCACCTCCCTACCGCACTGACCACCCTGCCCCCTCCCTACCTCACCGACCACCCTGCCACCTCACTACCTCACTGACCACCCTGCCACCTCCCTACCTCACCGACCACCCTGCCACCTCCCTACCTCACCGACCACCCTGCCACCTCCCTACCTCACTGACCACCCTGCCACCTCCCTACCTCATCGACCACCCTGCCACCTCCCTACCTCACCGACCACCCTGCCACCTCCCTACCTCACCACCCTGCCACCTCCCTACCTCATCACCCTGCCCCCTCCCTACCTCACCACCCTGCCACCCTCCCTACCTCACCACCCTGCCCCCTCCCTACCTCACCACCCTGCCACCTCCCTACCTCACCGACCACCCTGCCACCTCCCTACCTCACCGACCACCCTGCCACCTCCCTACCTCACCGACCACCCTGCCACCTCCCTACCTCACCGACCACCCTACCACCTCCCTACCTCACCGACCACCCTGCCACCTCCCTACCTCACCGACCACCCTACCACCTCCCTACCTCACCGACCACCCTACCACCTCCCTACCTCACCGACCACCCTTCCACCTCCCTACCTCACCGACCACCCTGCCACCTCCCTACATCACCGAGCACCTCCCTACCTCACCGAACACCCTGCCACTTCCCTACCTCACCGACCACACTGCCACCTCCCTACCTCACCGACCACCCTGCCACCTCCCTACCTCACCGACCACCCTGCCACCTCCCTACCTCACCGACCACCCTGCCACCTCCCTACCTCACCGGCCACCCTGCCACCTCCCTACCTCACCGACAACTCTGCCACCTCCCTACCTCACCCACCACCCTGCCACCTCCCTACCTCACCGACCACCCTGCCACCACCCTACCTCACCGACCACCCTGCCACCTCCCTACCTCACCGACCACCCTGCCACCTCCCTACCTCACCGACCACCCTGCCACCTCCCTACCCCACCGACCACCCTGCCATCTCCCTACCTCACCCACCACCCTGCCACCTCCCTACCTCACCGACCACCCTGCCACCTCCCTACCTCACGGACCACCCTGCCACCTCCCTACCTCACCGACCACCCTGCCACCTCCCTACCTCACTGACCACCCTGCCACCTCCCTACCTCACCACCCTGCCACCTCCCTACCTCACCGACCACCCTGCCACCTCCCTACCTCACCCACCACCCTGCAACCTCCCTACCTCACCACCCTGCCACCTCCCTACCTCACCGACCACCCTGCCACCTCCCTACCTCACCGACCACCCTGCCACCTCCCTACCTCACCGACCACCCTGCCACCTCCCTACCTCACCGACCACCCTGCCACCTCCCTACCTCACCGTGCACCCTGCCACCTCCCTACCTCACCCACCACCCTGCCACCTCCCTACCTCACCGACCACCCTGCCACCTCCCTACCTCACCAACCACCCTGCCACCTCCCTACCGCACCGACCACCCTGCCACCTCCCTACCTCACCGACCACCCTGCCACCTCCCTACCTCACCCACCACCCTGCCTCCTCCCTACCTCACCGACCACCCTGCCACCTCCCTACCTCACCGACCACCTCCCTACCTCACCGACCACCTCCCTACCACACCGACCACCCTGCCACCTCCCTACCTCACCGACCACCCTGCCACCTCCCTACCTCACCGACCACCCTGCCACCTCCCTACCTCACCGACCACCCTGCCACCTCCCTACCGCACCGACCACCCTGCCACCTCCCTACCTCACTGACCACGTTCGGGAGTCCGCTGTGTCTCTGGCCTCGCTTTCGATCTCACGCCCTCATAATCTCCATCTGCAGCTCGGTGTCAAATGTAATTTTCCAATCTTTGGTGAAGTTTCATGTCTTATTCCAACCAGGTGACAAGTATGAAAAACCCATCCAAATTAGAACATTTCATCCCAAATAATCCCAGGATGTGGGTGTTGCTGGCTCGGTGTTGTGGTCCTGTTCTCCTCCACCAGCAGAAACATCTTCTCTCTATCAGCGCCCTCCCCTTCATTCTACAGTCCTGCGTCATGCCAACCCTCAGCTTTGTGTTTCTACAGGGAAAGAACCTTAGCCTGTTCAGCCTCACCTGATGAATCTCAGCTCGCAGTGATTGGAATGTCAGCGTGAGTCCTGAATGCACAGGCCTTACCTGAATAGATTCCCATCACAGCCTGGGCTGCTGCAGTAAGCTTTCCTCTTGATAGCTGGGATCCTACTGCCTTTGATAAAGGCGAAAGACAAAAGCATCATTCACATTTCGATCCAAGAGTCAACATTCACCAACGCTGATTGTCCCGGGTGCGCCCATCTCCAACAGTCACGTCAACAAGTGAATGTTCACCAATTTCTCAGAATTCATTGGCCGCTTGCCTAGGTGCTGGCTCCAGAGAGTTGAACACAAAATTTAGGTTGACAACACACTCCCAGCACTGAGGGAGTGCTGCTCTGTCAGAGGGTCAGTACTGAGGGAGTGCCTCACTGTCAGAGGGTCAGTATTGAGGGTGTGCTGCACTGTCAGAGGGTCAGTACTGAGGGAGTTCTGCACTGTCAGAGGGTCAGTACTGAGGGTGTGCTGCACTGTCAGAGGGTCAGTACTGAGGGAGTTCTGCACTGTCAGAGGGTCAGTACTGAGGGAGTTCTGCACTGTCAGAGGGTCAGTACTGAGGGCGTGCCGCACTGTCAGAGGGTCAGTACTGAGGGAGTGCTGCGCTGTCAGAGGGTCAACAATGAGGGAGTGCTGCACTGTCAGAGGGTCAGTACTGAGGGAGTGCTGCACAGTCAGAGGGTCAGTACTGAGGGAGTGCTGCACTGTCAGAGGGTCAGTACTGAGGAGTGCCGCACTGTCAGAGGGTCAGTACTGAGGGCGTGCCGTACTGAGGGAGCGCTGCACTGTCAGAGGGTCAGTACTGAGGGAGTGCTGCACTGTCAGAGGGTCAGTACTAAGGGCGTGCCGCACTGTCAGAGGGTCAGTACTGAGGGAGTGCTACTGTCAGAAGGTCAGTTCTGAGGGAATGCTGCACTGTCAGAGGGTCAGTACTGAGGGAGTGCTGCACTGTCAGAGGGTCAGCACTGAGGGAGTGCTGCACTGTCAGAGGTTCAGTACTGAGGGAGTGCCGCACTGTCAGTGGGTCAGTACTGAGGAGTGCCGCACTGTCAGAGGGTCAGTACTGAGGGGGCGCTGCACTGTCATAGGGTCAGTACTGAGGGAGTGCCGCACTGTCAGAGGGTCAGTACTGAGGGAGTACCGCACTGTCAGAGGGTCAGTACTGAGGGAGTGTTGCACTATCAGAGGGTCAGTACTGAGGGAGTGCTGCACTGTCAGAGGGTCAGTTCTGAGGGAATGCTGCACTGTCAGAGGGTCAGTACTGAGGGAGTGCTGCACTGTCAGAGGGTCAGTACTGAGGGAGTGCTGCACTGTCAGAGGGTCAGTACTGAGGGAGCGCTGCACTGTCAGAGGGCCAGTACTGAGGGAGTTCTGCACTGTCAGAGGGTCAGTACTGAGGGTGCGCTGCACTGTCAGAGGGTCAGTACTGAGGGAGTGCTGCACTGTCAGAGGGTCAGTACTGAGGGAGTGCCGCACTGTCAGAGGGTCAGTACTGAGGGGAGGGCCGCACTGTCAGAGGGTCAGTACTGAGGGAGTGCCGCACTGTCAGAGGGTCAGTACTGAGGGAGTGCTGCACTGTCAGAGGGTCAGTACTGAGGGAGTGCCGCACTGTCAGAGGGTCAGCACTGAGGGAGTGCCGCACTGTCAGAGGGTCAGTACTGAGGGAGTGCTGCACTGTCAGAGGGTCAGTACTGAGGGAGTGCTGCACAGTCAGAGGGTCAGCAATGAGTGAGTGCTGCACTGTCAGAGGGTCAGTACTGAGGGAGTGCCGCACTGTCAGAGGGTCAGTACCGAGGGAGTGCCACACTGTCAGAGGGTCAGTACTGAGGGTGTGCTGCACTATCAGAGGGTCAGTACTGAGGGAGTGCTGGACTGTCAGAGGGTCAGTACTGAGGGAGAGCCGCACTGTCAGAGGGTCAGCACTGAGGGAGTGCCGCACTGTCAGAGGGTCAGCACTGAGGGAGTGCCGCTCTGTCAGAGGGTCAGTATTGAGGGAGTGCCGCACTGTCAGATGATCAGTACTGAGGGAGTGCCACACTGTCAGAGGGTCAGTACTGAGGGTGTGCTGCACTATCAGAGGGTCAGTACTGAGGGAGTGCTGGACTGTCAGAGGGTCAGTACTGAGGGAGAGCCGCACTGTCAGAGGGTCAGCACTGAGGGAGTGCCGCACTGTCAGAGGGTCAGTACTGAGGGAGTGCCGCACTGTCAGAGGGTCAGTACCAAGGGAGTGCCACACTGTCAGTGGGTCAGTACTGAGGAGTGCCGCACTGTCAGAGGGTCAGTACTGAGGGAGTGCTGCACTGTCAGAGGGTCAGTACTGAGGGAGTGCTGCACTGTCAGAGGGTCAGTACTGAGGGAGCGCTGCACTGTCAGAGGGCCAGTACTGAGGGAGTTCTGCACTGTCAGAGGGTCAGTACTGAGGGTGCGCTGCACTGTCAGAGGGTCAGTACTGAGGGAGTGCTGCACTGTCAGAGGGTCAGTACTGAGGGAGTGCCGCACTGTCAGAGGGTCAGTACTGTGGGGAGGGCCGCACTGTCAGAGGGTCAGTACTGAGGGAGTGCCGCACTGTCAGAGGGTCAGTACTGAGGGAGTGCTGCACTGTCAGAGGGTCAGTACTGAGGGAGTGCCGCACTGTCAGAGGGTCAGCACTGAGGGAGTGCCGCACTGTCAGAGGGTCAGTACTGAGGGAGTGCTGCACTGTCAGAGGGTCAGTACTGAGGGAGTGCTGCACAGTCAGAGGGTCAGTACTGAGGGGAGGGCCGCACTGTCAGAGGGTCAGTACTGAGGGAGTGCCGCACTGTCAGAGGGTCAGTACTGAGGGAGTGCTGCACTGTCAGAGGGTCAGTACTGAGGGAGTGCCGCACTGTCAGAGGGTCAGCACTGAGGGAGTGCCGCACTGTCAGAGGGTCAGTACTGAGGGAGTGCTGCACTGTCAGAGGGTCAGTACTGAGGGAGTGCTGGACTGTCAGAGGGTCAGTACTGAGGGAGAGCCGCACTGTCAGAGGGTCAGCACTGAGGGAGTGCCGCACTGTCAGAGGGTCAACATTGAGGGAGCGCTGCACTGTCATAGGGTCAGTACTGAGGGAGTGCTGCACTGTCAGAGGGTCATTACTGAGTGAGTGCTGCTCTGTCAGCGGGTCAGAACTGAGGGAGGGCCGCACTGTCAGAGGGTCAGTACTGAGGGAGTGCCGCACTGTCAGAGGGTCAGTACTGAGGGAGTGTTGCACTATCAGAGAGTCAGTACTGAGGAAGTGCTGCACTGTCAGAGGGTCAGTACTGAGGGAGAGCCGCACTGTCGGGGGGTCAGTACTGAGGGAGTGCTGCACTGTCAGAAGGTCAGTTCTGAGGGAATGCTGCACTGTCAGAGGGTCAGTACTGAGGGAGTGCTGCACTGTCAGAGGGTCAGTACTGAGGGAGTGCTGCACTGTCAGAGGGTCAGTACTGAGCGAGTGCCACACTGTCAGAGGGTCAGTACTTAGGGAGTGCTGCACTGTCAGAGGGTCAGTACTGAGGGAGTGCTGCACTGTCAGAGGGTCAGTACTGAGGGAGTGCTGCACTGTCAGAGGGTCAGTACTGAGGGAGTTCTGCACTGTCAGAGGGTCAGTACTGAGGGAGTGCCGCACTGTCAGAGGGTCAGTACTGAGGGAGTGCCACACTCTCAGAGGGTCAGTACTGTACTGGATGGGGTGACTGTACCGGACGAGTGACTGTACCGGATGGGGTGACTGTACCGGATGGGGTGACTGTACCGGACGGAGTGACTGTACCGGACGGAGTGACTGTACCAGATGGGGTGACTGTACCGGACAGGTGACTGTACCGGATGGGGTGGCTGTACCGGATGGGGTGACTGTACCAGATGGGGTGACTGTACCGGACGGAGTGACTGTACCGGACGGAGTGACTGTACCGGACGGAGTGTCTGTACCGGACGGAGTGACTGTACTGGACGGAGTGACTGTACCGGATGGGGTGACTGTGGCAGATGGGGTGACTGTACCGGACGGAGTGACTGTACCGGACGGAGTGACTGTACCGGACGGAGTGACTGTACCAGATGGGGTGACTGTACCGGATGGGGTGACTGTACCAGATGGGGTGACTGTACCGAACGGAGTGACTATACCGGACGGAGTGACTGTACCGGACGGAGTGACTGTACTGGACAGGATGACTGTACCGGACGGAGTGACTGTACTGGACGGGGTGACTGTACCAGATGGGGAGACTGTACCAGATGGGGTGACTGTACCGGATAGGGTGACTGTAGCAGATGGGGTGACTGTACCGGACAGGTGACTGTACCGGATGGGGTGACTGTACCAGATGGGGTGACTGTACCAGATGGGGTGACTGTACCGGATAGGGTGACTGTAGCAGATGGGGTGACTGTACCGGACGGAGTGACTGTACCGGACGGAGTGACTGTACCGGACGGAGTGACTGTACCGGATGGAGTGACTGTATCGGACGGAGTGACTGTACCGGATGGGGTGACTATACCGGACGGAGTGACTGTACTGGGCGGAGTGACTGTACCAGATGGAGTGACTGTATCGGACGGAGTAACTGTACCGGATGGGGTGACTGTACCGGATGGAGTGACTGTACCGGGCGGAGTGACTGTACCGGACGGAGTGACTGTACCGGATGGAGTGACTGTATCGGACGGAGTAACTGTACCGGATGGGGTGACTGTACCGGACGGAGTGACTGTACCGGGCGGAGTGACTGTACCGGATGGAGTGACTGTACCGGACGGAGTGACTGTACCGTACGGGGTGACTGTATCGGACGGAGTGACTGTACCGGACGGGGTGACTGTACCGGACGGAGTGACTGTACCGGACGGAGTGACTGTACAGGACGGAGTGACTGTCCCAGATGGAGTGACTGTACCGGACGTTGTGACTGTACCGGACGGAGTGACTGTACCGGACGGAGTGACTGTCCCGGACGGAGTGACTGTACCGGACGTTGTGACTGTACCGGACATTGTGACTGTATCGGGCGGAGTGACTACCAGATGGGGTGACTGTACAGGGCGGAGTGACTGTACCGGACGGAGTGACTGTACCGGACGGAGTGACTGTACCGGACGGAGTGACTGTACCGGACGGGGTGACTGTACCGGACGGAGTGACTGTACCGGACGGAGTGACTGTACTGGACGGAGTGACTGTACCAGACGGAGTGACTGTACCAGTGGAGTGACTGTACCGGACAGAGTGACTGTACTGGACAGAGTGACTGTACCGGACGGAGTGACTGTACCAGACGGAGTGACTGTACCGGACGGAGTGACTGTACTGGACGGAGTGACTGTACCGGACGGAGTGACTGTACCGGGTGGAGTGACTGTACCGGCTGAGTGACTGTCCCGGATGGGGTGACTATACCGGATTGGGTGACTGTACCGGATGGAGTGACTGTACCGAATGGGGTGACTGTACCGGGCGGAGTGACTGTACCGGATGGGGTGACTGTACCGGACGGAGTGGCTGTATCGGGCAGAGTGACTGTACCGGACGGAGTGACTGTACCAGTCGGAGTGACTGTACCGGACATTGTGACTGTACCGGATGGGGTGACTGTACCGGACGGAGTGACTGTATCGGGCGGAGTGACTGTACCGGACGGAGTGACTGTACCGGACGTTGTGACTGTACCGGGTGGAGTGACTCTACTGGACGGAGTGACTGTACCGGACGGAGTGACTGTACCAGACGGAGTGACTGTACCGGACGGAGTGACTGTACCGGACGGAGTGACTGTACCGGACGTTGTGACTGTACCAGACGGAGTGACTGTCCCGGACGGAGTGACTGTACCGGACGGAGTGACTGTACCAGGTGGAGTGACTGTACCGGACGGAGTGACTGTACCAGACGGAGTGACTGTACCAGACGGAGTGACTGTACCGGACGGAGTGACTGTACCGGACGGAGTGACTGTACCGGACGGAGTGACTGTACCGTACGGAGTGACTGTACCAGGTGGAGTGACTGTACCGGACGGAGTGACTGTACCGGATGGGGTGACTGTACCAGCAGAGTGAACGTTCTAGGTGAAATAAACATACCGAAGGTGGTGAATATGTTGTGGGATGTGAGAACACAGCCTGGGATGTCCTCACAGGAGGTTGTACAGGAGGCCCTCTTGGTGGCTGGAAAGAGGTGGATGGTACGGCTGGAACTTTGGCTGTGGGTCTGGGCTGCTTAGAGGCCAGCTGAACTTGTGCCATTGGAGGTGGAGCTCTGGGCTGGAAGGAGGGTGCAGGCTGTGGGGCCTGTTTAGACACAACTTTGCGGTTGACATTGGTCCTGCAGAAATTGATGTGTCGATCAGCAGCTGTGTCGTTGAAGCGTCTGTTACAGTACGGACACTCAATGTAATCTGCGGGTTAGACACATGAACATGTATGTTAAACACAATCACACCATGAACACAGCACAGCACACACAGCCATGGTGTTACACACACACAGCCATGGTGTTACACACACGCAGCCATGGTGTTACACACACAGCCGTGGTGTTACACACACAGCCGTGGTGTTACACACACACAGCCATGGTGTTACACACACACAGCCATGGTGTTACACACACACAGCCATGGTGTTACACACACAGCCATGGTGTTACACACACACAGCCATGGTGTTACACACACACAGCCATGGTGTTACACACACACAGCCATGGTGTTACACACACAGCCGTGGTGTTACACACACAGCCATGGTGTTACACACACACAGCCATGGTGTTACACACACACAGCCATGGTGTTACACACACAGCCATGGTGTTACACACACACACAGCCATGGTGTTACACACACACAGCCATGGTGTTACACACACAGCCATGGTGTTACACACACAGCCATGGTGTTATACACACAGCCATGGTGTTACACACACAGCCATGGTGTTACACACGCAGCCATGGTGTTACACACACAGCCATGGTGTTACACACACAGCCATGGTGTTACACACACAGCCATGGTGTTACACACACAGCCATGGTGTTACACACACACAGAGCCATGGTGTTACACACACACAGCCATGGTGTTACACACACACAGCCATGGTGTTACACACACACACAGCCATGGTGTTACACACACAGCCATGGTGTTACACACACAGCCATGGTGTTACACACACACAGCCATAGTGTTACACACACAGCCATAGTGTTACACACACACAGCCATGGTGTTACACACACACAGCCATGGTGTTACACACACACAGCCATGGTGTTACACACACACAGCCATGGTGTTACACACACAGCCATGGTGTTACACACACAGAGATGGTGTTACACACGCACAGCCATGGTGTTACACGCGTACAGCCATAGTGTTACAAACACAGCCATAGTGTTACACACACACAGCCATGGTGTTACACACACACAGCCATGGTGTTACACACACACAGCCATGGTGTTACACACACACAGCCATGGTGTTACACACACAGACATGGTGTTACACACACACAGCCATGGTGTTACACACACAGCCATGGTGTTACACACACAGAGATGGTGTTACACACACAGCCATGGTGTTACACGCGCACAGCCATAGTGTTACAAACACAGCCATAGTGTTACACACACACAGCCATGGTGTTACACACACACAGCCATGGTGTTACACACACACAGCCATGGTTTTACACACACACAGCCATGGTGTTACACACACAGCCATGGTGTTACACACACACAGCCATGGTGTTACACACACAGCCATGGTGTTACACACACACAGCCATAGTGTTACACACACAGCCATGGTGTTACACACACACAGCCATAGTGTTACACACACAGCCATAGTGTTACACACACACAGCCATGGTGTTACACACACACAGCCATGGTGTTACACACACACAGCCATGGTGTTACACACACACAGCCATGGTGTTACACACACACAGCCATGGTGTTACACACACACAGCCATGGTGTTACACACACACACAGCCATGGTGTTACACACACACAGCCATGGTGTTACACACACACAGCCATGGTGTTACACACACACACAGCCATGGTGTTACACACACACAGCCATGGTGTTACACACACACACAGCCATGGTGTTACACACACAGCCATGGTGTTACTCACACAGAGCCATGGTGTTACACACACACAGCCATGGTGTTATACACACAGCCATGGTGTTACACACACAGCCATGGTGTTACACACACACAGCCATAGTGTTATACACACAGCCATGGTGTTATACACACAGCCATGGTGTTACACACACAGCCATGGTGTTACACACACACAGCCATGGTGTTATACACACACAGCCATGGTGTTACACACACAGCCATGGTGTTACACACACACAGCCATGGTGTTACACACACACAGCCATGGTGTTACACACACACAGCCATGGTGTTACACACACACAGCCATGGTGTTACACACACAGCCATGGTATTACACACACACAGCGATGGTGTTACACACACAGCCATGGTGTTACACACACACAGCCATGGTGTTACACACACAGCCATGGTGTTACACACACACAGCCATGGTGTTACACACACAGCCATGGTGTTACACACACAGCCATAGTGTTATACACACAGCCATGGTGTTACACACACACAGCCAAGATGTTACACACACACAGCCAAGGTGTTACACACACACACAGCCATGGTGTTATACACACAGCCATGGTGTTACACACACAGCCATGGTGTTACACACACACACAGCCATGGTGTTATACACACAGCCATGGTGTTACACACACAGCCATGGTGTTACACACACACACAGCCATGGTGTTACACACACACAGCCATGGTGTTATACACACAGCCATGGTGTTACACACACACACAGCCATGGTGTTACACACACACACAGCCATGGTGTTATACACACAGCCATGGTGTTACACACACAGAGCCATGGTGTTACACACACAGCCATGGTGTTACACACACAGCCATGGTGTTACACACACACAGCCATGGTGTTACACACACAGCCATGGTGTTACACACACACAGCCATGGTGTTACACACACACACAGCCATGGTGTTACACACACAGCCATGGTGTTACACACACAGAGCCATGGTGTTACACACACACAGCCATGGTGTTAGACACACAGCCATGGTGTTACACACACACAGCCAAGGTGTTACACACACACAGCCATGGTGTTACACACACACAGCCAAGGTGTTACACACACACAGCCATGGTGTTACACACACACAGCCAAGGTGTTACACACACACAGCCAAGGTGTTACACACACACAGCCAAGGTGTTACACACACACAGCCATGGTGTTACACACACACAGCCATGGTGTTACACACACACAGCCATGGTGTTACACACACAGCCATGGTGTTACACACACACAGCCATGGTGTTACACACACAGCCATGGTGTTACACACACACAGCCATGGTGTTACACACACACACAGCCATGGTGTTACACACACAGCCATGGTGTTACACACACAGCCATGGTGTTAGACACACAGCCATGGTGTTACACACACACAGCCAAGGTGTTACACACACACAGCCATGGTGTTACACACACAGCCATGGTGTTACACACACAGCCATGGTGTTACACACACACAGCCATGGTGTTACACACACACAGCCATGGTGTTACACACACAGCCATGGTGTTACACACACAGAGCCATGGTGTTACACACACACAGCCGTGGTGTTACACACACAGAGCCATGGTGTTACACACACACAGCCGTGGTGTTACACACAGCCGTGGTGTTACACACACACAGCCAAGGTGTTACACACACACAGCCATGGTGTTACACACACAGCCATGGTGTTACACACACAGCCATGGTGTTACACACACACAGCCATGGTGTTACACACACACAGCCATGGTGTTACACACACAGCCATGGTGTTACACACACAGAGCCATGGTGTTACACACACACAGCCGTGGTGTTACACACAGCCGTGGTGTTACACACACACAGCCATGGTGTTACACACACAGCCATGGTGTTACACACACAGCCATGGTGTTACACACACAGCCATAGTGTTACACACACACAGCCATGGTGTTACACACACAGCCATAGTGTTACACACACACAGCCATGGTGTTACACACACAGCCATGGTGTTACACACACAGCTATGGTGTTACACACACAGCCATGGTGTTACACACACAGCCATGGTGTTACACACACAGCCATGGTGTTACACACACACAGCCATGGTGTTACACACACAGCCATGGTGTTACACACACACAGCCATGGTGTTACACACACAGACATGATGTTACACACACACACAGCCATGGTGTTACACACACACAGCGATGGTGTTACACACACAGCCATGGTGTTACACACACACAGACATGGTGTTACACACACACAGCGATGGTGTTACACACACAGCTATGGTGTTACACACACACAGCCATGGTGTTACACACACACAGACATGGTGTTACACACACACAGCCATGGTGTTACACACACAGCCATGGTGTTACACACACACAGCGATGGTGTTACACACACAGCCATGGTGTTACACACACAGCCATGGTGTTACACACACACACAGCCATGGTGTTACACACACAGCCATGGTGTTACACACACAGCCATGGTGTTACACACACACAGCCATGGTGTTACACACACAGCCATGGTGTTACACACACACAGCCATGGTGTTACACACACAGCCATGGTGTTACACTTCAGCTGGCACTGCTTTCACTTTATCTGCCAATGTGGCCCTGAAGTGCATCCTCCATATTTGTTTATCCACAGTATCAGCTGTGGTTAATTGGGTTGGAGTCTTGTCTGTGAGTCAGAAAGTTAATGCTTCACAGAATCATAGAATTTATAGTGCAGAAAGAGGCCATTCAGCCCATAAAGTCTGCACTGACCCTTGGAAAGAGCACCCTACCCAAGCCCACACATTCACCCTCACCCTGTAACCCCACCAAAATGTTTGGACACTCAGGGCAATTTAACACGGCCAATCCACCTAACCTGCACGTCTTTGGACTGTGGGAGGAAACCGCAGCACCCGGAGGAAACCCACGCAGACACGGGGCAGTGACCCAAGCCGGGAATCGAACCTGGGACCCTGGAACTGTTACACACACACAGTCATGGGGTGTGCTGTCGTGCCACCCATAGTCTCATTGCAGAAACCTCACCACATAACCTAGATGGACACTCCACTGCAGTATTGAGGGAGCGCCGCCCTGCTGGAGACATCGGGCGGAATTCTCCGCAGGGGGCCGAATTCGTGAGCCCGCTCCCCGCACCTAATTCACCCCCACCCGGGGGGCTAGGAGCGGATGACTTCATCGCGCAGACGGCACGAACCCGCGCATGCGCGGTGGCCGTCTTTCTCCTCAGCCGCCTTCAAGACGTGGCGGCTTGAACTTGTGGGGCGGCGGAGGGGAAAGTGTGCGTCCGTTTGGGACGCTGGTCCGACGATCGGTGGGCACCGACCGCGGGCCTGTCCCCTCCCGAGCACAGTCGTGGTGCTCCCGTCCCAATCGGGTCCCTAGATGCCCCAAACGGGCATCTGGTGCCCGTTTCACGAATGCAGTGACCAGGTGTGTTTGCCGCCGTCGTGAAACGGGCGCGAAATGCCGGCCGCTCGACCCTTCGGGCTCGGAGAATCGCCGTTCGCCGTGAAAAACAGGGAGCGGCGATTTTTCCGAGGGGGAGGAGAGAATCGCTGGGGGCGCCAGGCGGGCGTGAAAAATGTCGGGGGGCCCTCCCGCGATTCTCCCACGCCGCGTGGGGAGCGGAGAATCATCTTTCGCATGTTAAATTGAAGTCCCATCTTCCATTACAGGTGGATGCTGTAGCTCCGAAGGGTAAGAGGAACAGAGTGGCCTCCTGTGCTCTAACCTTCTAAACCCGCTGTTATCCAGGAATATTAATCTCTAAAATACAGGACACAAGAGCAGAGAGTAATAAAAAAAGGCTAATGGGATGTTGTTTTTATTTAAAGGCTGGAATATAAAGCAGAAGGAAACTTGAGTTATACGGAGCCCTGACCAATTCCCATCGACACTACGTCCCTCTGAGAACCAAAGATCAGGAAGGATGTACACACCTTGGAGTGAGGGTGGCTTAGGATAATGGTGTTCAGCACAGTAAGGGTTAAGGTGGGATTGGAGAACGTTATTGCCCACCGTATGACGGAGCGAGTCACATGGTCTGTGGAGTAAAGTCTGGAAGGAGTCAGTATAGAGACAGTGCCTACACATGGTTATGCCTGGGAAATGGAAATAGGTGCGTGGTACCAATGAATGGTTTATGTTCAAGCCAACAAGCTTCCAAACCTCTTGGTGACGCACCAAACAAGGCGGCAATGAAGGATGGAAATCGAAATTCCAGAGAAGCTGGGGAAGAGAGCCAGAATCTCAAAACATGAAGAAATAAATGACCTGGAGCCTGACGGAAGAGACCTAAGCACCTGAATTAGAGACACAATTGGAAAGTGCTTGAATAAAAGCCAGGTTACAGACAGGGGAACTGAGGGATTCCCCAGGGTACATGGAGGTCCATTGCCAGAGTCAAGGTACCCAGCCAGATCAAAAAATGGCTGAAAAGCAGCAAAAGAATCCATTGTGCAGATGCGAAGCCAGAACTAATCACACACAGAGACAGAGTCAATGAACCGGGCCAGAACACAAGAAGGGTGAGCAAATGGTACATTAAGAAAATCCTAACTTACCTTTGAAAACAGGCAGCCGTCAG
The DNA here is from genome assembly GCF_902713615.1 of Scyliorhinus canicula. Taxonomy (NCBI): domain Eukaryota; kingdom Metazoa; phylum Chordata; class Chondrichthyes; order Carcharhiniformes; family Scyliorhinidae; genus Scyliorhinus; species Scyliorhinus canicula. The sequence continues at coordinate 306,469,817 of NC_052146.1, forward strand.
GAACAGCGCCTCTAGAGTGGGGCTAGAAGAGAGCTGGAGGAAGGGTCCTGACTGGCACCATAACGCTCGGTGGCCGAGCTGAATTGAAAAGATAAAGCTTTTAGAAAAGGCAGCCAGAGATGAATGATTACTGTCCAGCTCATTCCCAAGCTCAGAAATTCAGTCAGCAAAATACTGTGGAGGCTGAATCAAGGCGAGAGGATGGTGGAAAAAAGCCCAGCAGGTCCCGCAGCATCTATACGGCGAGGGAACATTTCCAGTCCGTTTGCCTCTTTCAGAGTAATGAACAGGGGGAGAATGTGTTGGATATTAAAGTGCAGCCGTGAGAAATTGGTAGCACAGTGGTTAGCAATGTTGCCACACAGCTTCAAGGTCCTGGGTTCGATTCCCGGCTTGGGTCACTGTCTGTGCGGAGCCTGCGCGTTCTCCCCGTGTCTGCGTGGGTTTCCTCCGGGCGCTCCGGTTTCCTCCCTAAAGTCCCGAAAAACGTGCTTGTTGGGTGAATTGGACATTCTGAAGTCTCCCTCTGTGAACCCGAACAGGGGCCGGAGTGTGGCGACGAGGGGATTTTCACAGTAACTTCATTGCAGTGTTAGTGTAAGCCTACTTGTGACAATAATGAAGATGATCATTAAAGACAGATGGCTTGGTGTCAGAGGGGTGGGGGTTGGGGGTGGGGTATTGAGGCAATACATGTATGAAATATTATTTTGAAGGGGTTTAAGATGGAGAAAGGTCACAATCTAAGGCTGCCAAACTCAGCGTTGAATACCGAGGGTTGCAATGTGCCCAACCAGAAGATGAGGTGCTGCTTCCCCATCTTGTCCCTGGCTTCAATTTAAGGTGAATAGTGGAAGATATAGGGGGGATGTCAGAGGTAGGTTATTTACCCAGAGAGTAGTGGGGGCATGGAATGCACTGCCTGTGGAAGTAATTGAGTCGGAAACATTAGGGACCTTCAAGTGGCTATTGGCTAGGTACATGGATTATGGTAGAATAATGGAGTGCAGATTAATTTGTTCTTAAGGGCAGCACGGTAGCATTGTGGATAGCACAATTGCTTCACAGCTCCAGGGTCCCAGGTTCGATTCCCGGCTTGGGTCACTGTCTGGACGGAGTCTGCACGTTCTCCCCGTGTGTGCGTGGGTTTCCTCCGGGTGCTCCGGTTTCCTCCCACAGTCCAAAGATGTGCAGGTTAGGTGGATTGGACATGATAAATTTACCTTCATGTCCAAAATTGCCCTTAGTGTTGGGTGGGGTTACTGGGTTATGGGGATAGGGTGGAAGTGTTGACCTTGGGTAGGGTGCTCTTTCCAAGAGCTGGTGCAGACTCGATGGGCCGAATGGCCTCCTTCTGCACTGTAAATTCTATGATAATCTATGATTAATCTGGGGCAAAGGTTCGGCACAGCATCGTGGGCCGAAGGGCCTGTTCTGCGCTGTATTTTTCTATATTCTATGTTCACTGGACATTGCAACAAGGCACTGGGTAAAGATGCCCATTTAACTCTGCTTTCTCGGGCAGCATGGTGTGGCAGAGGTTAGCACTGCTGCCTCACGCCGCCGAGGTCCCAGGTTCGATCCCGGCCCCGGCTCACTGTCCGTGTGGACTTTGCACATTCTCCCCATGTCTGCATGGGTCTCACCCTTACAACCCAAAAAGATGTGCGGAAGGTGGATTGGCCACGCTAAATTGTCCCCTAATTGGGGGGGAAAAAAGATTGCATACTTGAAATTTATTTTTTTTAAACTTGCTGAGTCTATCCGGTATTCTCAGCTCTTGTTTCACGAATTCAGTAGCTGGCTGAAACCTCGGCCAGGATTCTCCCGCTATCCGGCGGGGCGGGCCATACCGGTGCCAAAGAGCGGCATGAACCACTCCAGCGACGGGCCACCTCCGGGGGCTAGGCCGGCGCTGAAGGGCCTCGGCCGGGTGGCGTGAGTTGGCGCATGCGCAGGACCTACGCATGTTCTACGCGGCCAGCCCGCCGATTCTCGGGCCGGGATGGGCCGAGCGGCTATAGATAAAGATCCGAGTCTCGCCGGCGGCGTTCTAACCTGCTCTGGGCCGGTGGTGTGAGGGTCAGGTGGCGGCCTGTGGGGGTGGAGGGGATGTCCGACCATGGGGGTGGCCTCCGATGTGGCCTGGCCCGCGATCGGGACCCACCGATCGTCAGGCTGGCTCTGTGGCTGGGGCCTCCTTGTCTCCGCGCCGGCCCCTGTAGCCCTGCGCCATGTTACGTTGGGGCCGGCACATTGAAGGAGGCCCCAGCCACAGAGGCCAGCCCGCCGATCAGTGGGTCCCGATCGGTAGGCCAGGCCACATCGGAGGCCCCCCCCTGGGGTCGGACTGCCCCCCCCGGGTCGGACCGTCTCCCCCCCCCCCCCCCCCCCCCCGGGGTCGGACCGTCTCCCCCCCCCCCCCCCCCCCCCCGGGGTCGGACCGCCCCCCACACGCTGAGGTCCTGCCAGCGGTTAGAATGCCGCCGGTGAGACGCGGCTCTTGACCTACGGCCGCTCGGCCCATCCGGGCCGGAGAACGACGGGCCGGCTGCGGAGAGAGGCCCACGACCGGCGCCGCGCCAACCACGGCGATGCCGATCCGCACTGCGGAGAATCGCGTGCCGGCGTCGGGGCAGCGTGGCCCATTCGCAGGGATTCTCCGGCCTGGCGCGTGGCTGGGAGAATCCCGCCCAGGAGGTCCAGAACATGGGAGGCAGAGGACTCAGGCCAAGGGAGTCAATACTGAAGTGAACCACAAGGTGGCAGCAGACCATGTCAGTACAATGAAGTGCAGAAGCCGAAGAAGTTGACACAGAATAAAAAGGCTGAGATGCAGCTGAAAGGTTCAAAATAGAACCATTTGAAAATGATGACACATTACCCAAACTGCAACAGCAGGTGGCAGTGCTGTATCAGTGATGGGTGTCCCCTGTCCTGCACACTCTGGGGTCTTCTGTCTGCCACTCTCTGGGGTCCACTTTCTCCCTCGGCTTGGGGTCTCCCTCATTTTGAGGTTTTCTGTCTCCCACATTGCTTCGTTGGGGTGTTTTAGACCGTCTTTTAAGGTCCGCACTGCACTCTCCACAACTTGGAAGTTCAAAATATTTGTCAATGGCTGGAAGGATGGAAAGTTATCTGAGATAATCACCCCCCTAAAACAAAAACCTGCAAAAAGATAATGAAGCGATTTCACAAGAAAATGTTCAGACAATATCTGCTAAGCACAACAGTAGTCAGAAAAGGTACTCAAAGAGGATGCTGCCTTGAAAGACTCTAATGAATCAATATGCCGCTCTGTATAAACCTGAGCACTAATAAGGGACGAAATTCTCCGACCCCCAGCAGGGTCGGAGAATCGCCTGGGGCCGACGAAAATCCGGCCCCTGCCGTGGCAGAGATTCTCCGCCACTCGGGAAGTGGCGGTGGCGGGAATCTCGCCAATCCGATCGGAGAGGCCCCTGGATGGGCCGAAGTCCCGCCGCTGGGAGGCCTCTCCCACCGCCGAGGTTTGAATCACCTCTATAACGGCGGGATCAGCAGCGCGAGTGGGCCCCGGGGTCCTGGGGGGGGTGGGGGGCGATCGAACCCCGGGGGGTGCCCCCACGATGGCCTGGCCCGCGATCGGGGCCCCCCGCTCAGACTCCGGGCCAGTGCCCTGGGTGCACTATTTTCCTCCGCGGCCGACAAGGCCTCCGCCATGGCGGAAGCGGAAGAGAACCCCACATCGCGCATGCACCGGCAGTGATGTCAGCGGCCAGCTGCCGCTGACGTCACTGCCGGCGCATGCGCCGACCGGCGAAAGCCTTTCGGCCAGCCCTGCTGCCGGGGGCGCCGGTTTTTTTGCGCCAGTCTTAGAACAGTACAGCACAGAACAGGCCCCTCGGCCCCCAACGCCGTGCCGAGCCATGATCACCCCACTCAAAGCCACGCATCCACCCTATACCCACAACCCAACAACCCCCCCTTAACCTTACTTTTATTAGGAAACTACGGGCAATTTAGCATGGCCAATCCACCTAACCCGCACATCTTTGGACTGTGGGAGGAAACCGGAGCACCCGGAGGAAACCCACGCACACAGGGGGAGGACGTGCAGACTCCGCACAGACAGTGACCCAGCCGGGAATCGAACCTGGGACCCTGGAGCTGTGAAGCATTTATGCTAACCACCATGCTACCCTGGTGCAAACCGCTCCGGCACGGGGCTGGCCCCCAAAGGTGGGGAGAATTCCCCACCATTGGGGAGGCCCGACCCCTGAGTGGTTGGCGCTACTCCCCTACGCCGGCACCCTCCGTCACGCCGGGTAGGGGAGAATGCCGCCCAAGATGTGCAGTACTGCTTCAGCAAAACCAATGTTGGAGCTAACAGTAGCGAAAAAGCAATGTACTGAATTGCAGCATGAGCTGGCAAGAGCTAGCGTTAGTTCAACAAGGTAGTAAATAGTTGAAAGAAGAGCGGATTGTCTTTCAAGATCAAATGCAAAATGAGCATATGCATGACCCTTCAGCAGCATGAAGGGATGAAGGATGCTTTGTACAGCAGAATGGAAGAACAGTGGAAGAAACTCAACGAGACTTGCTGAAAGGCAATTCACAGGCTATCAGATTCTCTCAGAACAACGTTTGGCGCTCTGGAAAATTACAAAGCAACGCAAAATGAATGTAATGTCAATTTGAACAAACTGAAGAACTGGCAGGGAAGACTCAGTAATGTCCGGAGGAAGTCAGGAGGTACACGAGAGAGACTGAAGAGGAAAAGTCGGAGAACCGTCCAAGCTGTGAGGGTATAATGAAGCCATGAGAGGCACAATTACAGAACAAAAACAAGTTAAGACTTCTCCGAAGACAGACCTGGCCAACAATGAAATGAAATGAAAATGAAAATCGCTTATTGTCACGAGTAGGCTTCAATGAAGTTACTGGGAAAAGCCCCTAGTCGCCACATTCCGGCACCTGTTTGGGGAGGCTGGTACGGGAAGAATACAACTGGGGAGGAGCGATGCTGGGGCAGGAGGCAGTAGAGCTGAGGAGGCAGGGGGAGGGGAAGAGGCTGGGGGAGGGGGAGGGAGGTGCTGGGGAAGGGGGAGGGGCTGGGGAGGGGGAGGGGCTGGGGAGGGGGAGGATGGGGAGGGGCTGGGGGAGGGGGAGAGGATGGGGGAGGGGCTGGGGAGGGGGAAGTGCTGGGGGTGGGAGAGGGGCTCTTGGAGGGGGTGGGGGTAGAGTTGGGAGAGGGGACGGTAGGTGTTGCGGGAGGGGCTGGGGGAGGAAGGTGCTGGGGAAGGGGGAGAGGCAGGGGAAGGGGGAGAGGCTGGGGGAGGGGGAGGGGCTGGGGAGGGGGAGAGGCTGGGGGAGGGGGAGGGGCTGGGGAGGGGCTGGGGAGAGTAGTGCTGGGGAGCAGGAGGGGCTGGGGGAGGGGAGGTGCTGGGGGAAGGGGGAGTGGGATGTGCTGGAGGAGGGGGTGGGGCTGGGGAGGGAGGTGCTGGGGGTGGGAGAGGGGCTCTTGGAGGGGGTGGGGTAGAGTTGGGAGAGGGGACGGTAGGTGTTGCGGGAGGGGCTGGGGGAGGAAGGTGCTGGGGAAGGGGGAGAGGCTGGGGGAGGGGGAGAGGCTGGGGGAGGGGAGGGGCTGGGGAGGGGGAGAGGCTGGGGGAGGGGGAGGGGCTGGGGAGGGGCTGGGGAGAGTAGTGCTGGGGAGCAGGAGGGGCTGGGGGAGGGGGAGGTGCTGGGGGAAGGGGGAGTGGGATGTGCTGGAGGAGGGGGTGGGGCTGGGGGAGGGAGGTGCTGGGGGGTTGGGTGTAGAGCTCAGGGAAGGGGGTGGGCTGGGGTAGGGGGAGGTGCTGGGGGGGAGGGGGGGTAGAGCTCCAGCAGGGGCGTTGCTGGGGGAGGGGGAGGTGCCGCGGAAGATGCTGAGAATGGGGGAGGTGCTGCGGGGGTGGAGGTAGAGCTGGAGGAGGGACGGTGTGGGAGGAGGGGGATAGAGATGGGGTGGTGGGGGTAGAGTTGGGGGCTGGGGGTAGAGCTCCGTGGGGGGGGGGGGATAGAGTTGGGAGAGGGGAGGGTAGGTATTGGGGGGGGTGGGGGTAGAGTTGGGAGAGGGGAGGGTAGGTATTGGGGAGGGGTGGTGCTGCGGAAGGTGCTGGGGGAGGGGGAGCTGCTGTGGGGAGGGGCTGGGGGAAGGGGGAGCTGCTGTGGGGAGGGGCTGAGGGAAGGGGGAGCTGCTGGGGGGAGGGGCTGGAGGAAGGGGAGCTGCTGGGGGAGGGGCAGTGCTGGGGAGGGTGGTATTGGGAGAGGGGAGGGGCTGTGGAGGGGAGGGGCGGTGCTGGGGGTCAGAGTAGAGTTGGGAGAGGGGAAGTGCTGGGGGTGGGGTCGGGGGAGGGGGTACAGTTGGGAGAGGGGCGGTGCTGGATGGAGGGTGGCATTGGGAGAGGGGAGGGGCTGGAGGAGGGGCAATGCTGGGGGGATTTGGGGGAAGAGTTGGGAGAGGGGAGAGGGTGGGGTGGAGTTGGGAGAGGGAAGGGGCTGGGGGGAGGGGGGTAGATTTGGGAGAGGGAAGGGGCTGGAGGAGGGGCAATGCTGGGGGGGTTTGGGGGAAGAGTCGGGAGAGGGTGGGGTGGAGTTGGGAGAGGGAAGGGGCTGGGGGGAGGGGGGTAGATTTGGGAGAGGGAAGGGTATATTGGGCCTTTCTTGAATCTGACCCCATGTGTTTAGCTGGAGTTCCCAATGGGCAGTGAGAGAAAGGGGCAAGGATAGAACCTTGGGAGACTCCGGGGGGGGGAATCCTTTCAGAGGACTCTGTCCTCGTGAATCTGTGGAAACTTTCAACATCATTGAATATAAATAATCGAGATTGTGAGCGACTTTGTGTTGAGATGTACAGATTATATAGATAGTAAAATCCACTCTGCAATATCCGGGTACCTGGATTGACACTGGCCGGTGGTGGAGGAGGCAGTGGAAGCCCTTTCTTCACAGCATCTGTTGCTAGTCTAGCTGATCTGATGGTGTTGATGAAGTCTTCATGCTGTTGTTTCCAGTGTGATACTGAGGCGGGTTTCTGCTGATGTGGTGCACAAGGGGAAATGTGTAATTTAAACAATTTCCACTCAACACATGAGATAAACAATTCTCTGCATGCAGCATCACAAACAAGCTCTCGTACAATCATTGTCCCGTGCAGTGCAGGGGGAGGCCATTCACCCCAGTAAATCTGTGCTGACCCTTTTGAAGAGTAACCCAGTTGGTGCCACACGCCCAATCTTTCCGCATATCCCTGCAATCTTTCCTTTGAGTATTCAGCCAATTCCCTTTTGAAAAATACTATCCAAAGAACAAAGAAAATTACAGCACAGGAACAGGCCCTTCGGCCCTCCCAGCCTGCGCCGATCCAGATCCTTTATCTAAACCTGTTGCCTATTTTCCAAGGGTCTACTTCCCTCTGTTCCCCGCCCGTTCATATACCTGTCTAAATGCATCTTAAATGATGCTATCGTGCCCGCCTCTACCACCTCCGCAGGTAAAGCATTCCAGGCACCCACCACCCTCTGCGTAAAAACCTTTCCACGCACATCCCCCTTAAACTTTTCCCCTCTCACCTTGAAATCGTGACCCCTTGTAACTGACACTCCCACTCTTGGAAAAAGCTTGTTGCTATCCACCCTGTCCATACCTCTCATAATTTTGTAGACCCCAATCAGGTCTCCCCTCAACCTCCGTCTTTCCAATGAAAACAATCCTAATCTACTCAACATTTCTTCATAGCTAGCACCCTCCATACCAGGCAACATCCTGGTGAACCTCCTCTGCACCCTCTCTAAAGCATCCACATCCTTCTGGTAATGTGGCGACCAGAACTGCACGCAATATTCCAAATGTGGCCTAACAAAAGTCCGATACAACTGTAACATGACCTGCTGACTCTTGTACTCAATACCCCGTCCGATGAAGGCAAGCATGCTGTATGCCTTCTTGACCACTCTATCAACCTGCGTTGCCACCTTCAGGGTACAATGGACCTGAACTCCCAGATCTCTCTGTGCATCAATTTTCCCCAGGACACTTCCATTGCCTGGATTGAACTCCATCTGCCATTTCTCTGCCCAACTCTCCAATCTATCTTTATTTTGCTGTATTCTCTGACAGTCTGCCTCGCTATCTGCAACTCCACCAATCTTAGTATCATCTGCAAACTTGCTCATCAGACCACTTATACCTTCGTCCAGATCATTTATGTATATCACAAACAACAGTGGTCCGAGCACGGATCCCTGTGGAACACCACTAGTCACCTTTCTCCATTTTGAGACACTCCCTTCCACCACTACTCTCTGTCTCCTGTTGCCCAGCCAGTTCATCCATCTAGCTTGTACACCCTGAACCCCATACGACTTCACTTTTTCCATCAACCTGCCATGGGAAACTATCAAATGCTTTACTGAAGTCCATGTATAGTACATCTACAACCCTTCCCTCATCAATTAACTTTGTCACTTCTTCAAAGAATTCTATTAGGTTTGTAAGACATGACCTTCCCTGCACCATGCTGCCTATCACTGATAAGTCTATTTTCTTCTAAATGTGAATAGATCCTATCCCTCAGTATCTTCTCCAACAGTTTGCCTACCACTGACGTCAAGCTCACAGGTCTATAATTCCCTGGATTATCCCTGCTACCCTTCTTAAACAAAGGGACAACATTAGCAATTCTCCAGTCCTCTGGGACCTCACCCATGCTCAAGGATGCTGCAAAGATATCTGTTAAGGCCCCAGCTATTTCGACCCTCGCTTCCCTCAGTAACCTGGGATAGATCCCATCCGGTCCTGGGGACTTGTCCACCTTAATGCCTTTTAGAATACCCAAAACCTCCCCCTTCCTTTATGCCAACATGACCTAGAGTATTTAAACATCCATCCCTAGCCTCAACATCCGTCATGTCCCTCTCCTTTGCGAATACCGATGCAAAGTACTCATTAAGAAGCTCACTCATTTCCTCTGACTCCACGCATAAATTCCCTCTTTTGTCTTTGAGTGGGCCAATCCTTTCTCTAGTTACCCTCTTGCTCCTTATATACGAATAAAAGGCTTTGGGATTTTCCTTAACCCTGTTAGCCAAAGATATTTCATGACCCCTTTTAGCCCTCTTTATTGCGATTTTGAGATTTGTCCTACTTTCCCGATATTCCTCCAAAGCTTCATCAGTTTTGAGTCGCCTCAATCTTATGTATGCTTCCTTTTTCATCTTAGCTAGTCTCACAATTCCACCCGTCATCCATGGTTCCCTAATCCTGCCATTTCTATCTCTCATTTTCACAGGAACATGTCTGTCCTGCACTCTAATCCAATCTGTACTCATTCCCCAATCAGGCAGCACATCCCAACTATCCTCCTTTGCCAATCACCTTAAGCTCATGTCCTCTGGTTATCGAAGTTTTAACAATTTGTCACTCTGTCTGAACCCTTCTTAATTCTGAGCACTTTGATCAATCCTCCACATCTCATTTATCTGTTCCACAATGAACCATGTGTGAAATGATCGGATACAACCCACGGTGCAGTTTAACTATTCGCAATCCATTCCATTCCAGCCACAATGGGCTGGATTCTAAGTTCTTGAGGCTAAATGCCGACACCATGGAGGATCCGTGTCGTTTCACGACGGGAAAATCAGTGTGAACCGCTCACCGATTCCGCGATCGGTGAGGGGCTAGCACCGGCGCCGCGTGAAACACAGGTGGAACGCGCGGAAAATCGCCCGGTCCCGTGCTGCACATGCGGAGGGCTGAAAAGCTGCAGGCCAGCGTACACCTACCACCCCCCCCCCCACACCTGCACAGGTCGCACCGGAAAAGATGGCGGCAGCCGTGCTGGACTCGGTATCCACTCACCACAGTCCACTTAATGGCAGCCCCCACCACTCCCCCCAGCCCTGGCAGAAGCCCCCCCCCCCTTGCCAGCGGCATGGATCCTGGCAGAGTGTGGCGGCAGTGGGCACTGCCCGCACACCCTCTCCGGAGTCGGCCTACCAGGCTCCCCTCTGCCGGGACCACTCGTGGCCCGTGCCGTTGGGAACTCGGCCCATCGGAGGCAGAATATAGCGGCTGGGTCGGCTGATGACGTACCATGTCATCGCTGATGGCGTTGCGACTGCGCGCGGGGCGCGGCCCGATGATGTGGATTTGGAGAGGGCGGAGCATCGCCATCAATCCGGCGCCTGTCCCGATTTCGGCATCGGGCGATGGAGAATCCCGCGCAATGTGAAAGACAAACATTACTCCTCCCGCCCACACCCTCGCCATTTAAATCCACATTCTCCACAAAAGCAAAAGATTGAAAATGTTGGAAATGTGAATTAAAAACGGGAAATGCTGGGAATACTCAGACGGTAAGTCGGCACGCGTGGGGAAAGAAACAGTTAATGGAATATTGGCCGGATTTCTCAGGCCATTGGCGTTGTCTGTTCCCGCCGGCAGTGCCGATAGACACGTGGCTGGGGAACCAGAATCCCGCCCATTAACTCGGTTTCGTCCTCCACAGGTGCTGCCGGTGTTCCCAACATTTTTTGTTCCATAGATTTCACGCTCGGCTGCACTGGCCCATTTCAAAGAATCATATGGTATAGAAGGAGGCCATTGCGCCCATCAAGCTTGTACTAGCTCTCCCTGGGAGATTTACCAATTAATCGCACCCCCTGCTCTTTCCCCATAGCCCGGCAGTCTCTTTTCCTTTCAAGTATTTATCCAGTTGCCTTTGGGAAGTATATCTGCTCTACCCTGCTTTCAACAACACAGTCCCAATCGCAACTTCCCAGAACCAAAACCATGGCCCTCTTTATCTCAGTCTTCACTCTTTTCTACAACCAACTGATTTTTTTTTTAAATTTAGAGTACCTAATTATTTTTTGTTTTCCAATTAAGGGGCAATTCAGCGTGGCCAATCCACCTACCCTGCACATTTTTTTTCATAGAATTTACAGTGCAGAAGGAGGCCATTCAGCCCATCGAGTCTGCACCGGCTCTTGGAAGGAGCACCCTACCCAAGGTCAACAACTCCACCCTATCCCCATAACCCAGTAACCCCACCCAACGCTAAGGGCAATTTTGGACACTGAGGGCAATTTATCATGGCCAATCCGCCTAACCTGCACATCTTTGGACTGTGGGAGGAAACCGGAGCACCCGGAGGAAACCCACGCAGACACGGGGAGGATGTGAAGACTCCGCACAGACAGTGACCCAAGCCGGAATCGAACCTGGGACCCTGGAGCTGTGAAGCGATTGTGCTATCCACAATGCTACCGTGCTGCCCACAACATCTTTGGGTTGTGGGGTGAAACCCACGCAAACATGGGGAGAATGTGCAAGGACAGTGACCCAGGGCCGGGATTCAAACCTGGGTCCTCAGCGCCGCAGTCCCAGTGCTATGCACTGTGCCACATGCTGCCCAACCAACTGATTTCTTAAAGCTCAAACTGTTTTGTTATGCTCTTGACGTAGCATAAGCTGCTTCCTTGATGTACACTCTGACAAAGGAAAGTTCAGACTTGGAGATAGCTTTAACACATTTATTAAACTGTTAACAATTCCCCTACTTGGATTTGACTCTCCTGTTAATCCTTCTATAGCTACTCAGACAATCTAACCAGTCTGCTACAATCCACGTGGTGGGTGTGATGTGTTTCAATCAACCCTGTCTGTACTTACTAAGTGTCTCCACTGGAAAGAGAAAGATCATGTGTGCTGCGTCCTTATATATGGGTTGGTGTAATGCCCTCCTGCGGTAGTGTCACGTCTGGGCGTGTCTTGAATGCCCATTGGTCGTGTCCTATCTTACTGGCCTATTGGTTGAATGTTTGTGTGTCATGTCTCTGATGCTCCTTCTAATGTCCATCTAGTCCACGTGTATTTACATTAACCCCTTGTGTATTTACAGTGATGCATATCACCACATCCCCCCTTTTTTGTGTTACATATTTTCTGTACAGTATTAAAGAAAATTGAACAAAATCAGGAAGATAAGTGATGCCATATACAAGTTATGATGACTGTGATGACTTTGAGGATAAGGCCATACAAAATAAAAGTTATGAGTCCAAAGTTCACGACTTTATATGGTCTGATATGGAAGTGTCAATGGTGACGTTGTCATTCCACTGTTAACGCCGTCAGTGACCTGGTGTTTGGTCATCAGGAGGTGTTCAAGTGTTCAAATCACTTCATTGACTGATTTGGAGTCTGTTTCTTTTTTTTGTCAATGCTTATGGTAGTAATCCTTGATGGCATCTGTCCTGAAAGCCGGGTTGCCTGTCGGTAGTGTAGCAAACGTGAATTGGTAAGATGCATCGTCCTGCCATGGTATTTCATTGTACTGAGCTGAGCAGTAACAGTGTCCCTCATTTGCAAAGTTGTACCATGTCGTACCAGTCATAGTTCCATTGGTGTTGTTTTTGTCGTGCTTGTTGTCGACGTTGTTGCCTTTGGTACGCTTCTTGCTATTGTCTTTGATGTTGTTGTGTTGGTTGGTTTCGTTGTCGTGTTTGCTGTGCTCAAGGACCACACTCTGTGGATAATATGAGTCCTGCACACAGTTACTCATGTCAGTGTTCTTAGTGGCATCTGCTGTTCCCTTGAGCGGCCGTCGCTGAGTTCACGGCGCTCCCCGTCTGGAGTCATGTCCGGCTTACGTGAATCAGCTTTGGCTTGTCGATTCTCCCCGTCTGGAGTAATTTCATTCAGGAATGCATTTGCTTGTGGAGAGGCTCGAGCAGATTAGGTTTGCATTACCGTGATGTCACCGGAGTCACCAGTAGTCTCACTGTGATTGTCTTCTTTAAACTGTTTTAGGAGCCGCTCCCTCTCCTCCTGTGGCGATCCCATACTCTTATCCTCTGCGGTGAGTTTCCAGCTCATGCAGCTTTTCATACAGCACCACAGCCTCTTGCTTCACCTGGGAATGTGCTATCCCAGCCCCCAGGCTTTCCTTCTTCGTGTTTAATATATCCAGCTCTTGCTGTTGAGCAGCCAACTCCTGCAACAAACGTCCATTAATTGCTTTCATTTTTATATATCTGGCTTGTTTGCCTTCTACCATGTTTTTGATGATGGTATCTGCCGCTTGCTTTTCTCGTTCACTTGAGCGTGGCAGACTGTCGTAGTCTTTCTGTTGTTCACTTGACCGTGGCAGACTGTCATAGTCTTTCTGTTGTTCACTTGAATGTGGCAGACTGTCATAGTCTTTCTGTTGTTCACTTGAGCGTGGCAGACTTGCATCTTCCGCTGCTGGTTGCTCAGAGGAGGTCGCTAGACCCTCATGGTCTTGTTCATGCAAAGACTGCTCTCTGGAGTCCTGCGTAGCTTCTATCGTGGAGGCTGTCCACGAGCTCGCTGTGGAGGCTTGTGTCACTGGAGTCACTTTCTGTGTGGAGATGTGCAGTTGTCTCGCTGTGGAGTCTTTCATCGCTTTCTGTGTGGAGGCTGGGACCCTTCGTGGTGCTTGGACCACTTTCTGTGTGGAGTCGGGAACCCTTCGTGGTGCGTGGACCCCACTCTCTGTGTGGAGGCTGGGACCCTTCGTGGTGCATGGACCCCAATCTCCGTGTGGAGTCGGGAACCCTTCGCGGTGCGTGGACCACTCTCTGTGTGGAGTCGGGGACCCGTCGCGGTGCGTGGACCCCAATCTCCGTGTGGAGTCGGGAACCCTTCGCGGTGCGTGGACCACTCTCTGTGTGGAGTCGGGGACCCGTCGCGGTGCGTGGACCACTCTCTGTGTGGAGTCAGGGACCCTTTGCGGTGCGTGGACCACTCTCTGTGTGGCAGCAGGCCGCTCTCTGTGTGGCAGCAGGCCGCTCTCTGTGTGGCAGCAGGCCGCTCTCTGTGGGCTTGTGCCGCTCTCTGTCTCGTGGCGTCAGGCAGCAGCATAATCCTGCCCTCACGAGTCGGGATGTCAGATAGGCTGGGCTGAGGATTCCCCAATCCGAAGAACTCGTCGTCGGGGTCTTCAATGTACAACACGTCTAGTTGCGGTTCGGATTTGGTACTGGGGTCGCCACGTCCAATAATGAAATCTTCGTCTGAGTCGTAGTCTTCTCGGACCATATCATTACTTTTTGTGTTGGAGCTGGCATTGGGCTCGTGATGTCCAAAGAAGAAATCAAGGTCTGAGTCATAGTCTTCAAGGACATCTTCTAGGGCAGTGCTAGCTGCTTGTTGCAGGATTCTGCGGATGTTACTTTCAGCTACTGGTCGAAGATCAGGCATTGTGTTGTCGTTCCAGGTGAAAGAATCTTGTTTTGTGGCTTTAAATTTTTTTTTATTGTTTTGGGACATTTCCCCTTTAAGTGAGCATGGTCCAGGGCCTCTGATGTAACAAAGCTCGTGACATATAGCATAGGAAGCACTTGCGCATGCGCAGATCGCTGTTCCTTTACTTGCTGCCTTTTTCGCAATTGCGCATGCGCAAACGGACCTTCCCGTTCTGTGTGTTCTTTGCACAACTGCGCATGTGCAGCTCCTTTTCCAAGATGGCTGCAAATCAAAACTGCCGTTTTCTGCAATGGAAAGCCTGCCTTCTCCTCGTGGTCAGTACTGGCCCCTCTTTTGCCATTTTTCCTTGTATTTTCCCCGCAGAATTCTTTGAATTTGTCCAGGACTGCCTGGAAGTCGCTCCTGTTTTGCCCCTTTGAGTATTTGAAGATTTCGAAGATTTCTGCTGCTTTTTCACCCGCGGTGGTAAGTAGACGTTTTATTTTCTCTGCATCCTCCACACCATCAAAGTCGGACGCTGCCAGGTAGATCTCAAATCTCTGCCTGAACGCACGCCAGTTTTCACTGAGATTGCCTTGCTACCTGAGCTGCTGTGGAACCAGAATCTCGAACATCATCTTGCCTGGCTGCTGTTGCTGGTTGTCACTGTTTGCTGAGTTGTAACTATGTGGATTTAAACAGTCATTCACTGGTACCATGTTTTGTTATGCTCTTGATGTAGCATAAGCTGCTTCCTTGGTGTGCACTCTGACAAAGGAAGGTTCAGACTTGGAGATAGCTTTAACACATTTATTGAACAGTTAACAATTCTCCTACTTGGATTCAACTCTCCCGTTAATCCTTCTATAGCTACTCAGACAATCTAACCAGTCTGCTACAATCCACATGGTGGGTGTGATGTGTTTCAATCAATCCTGTCTGTACTCACTAAGTGTCTCCACTGGAAAGAGGAAGATCATGTGTGCTGGGTCCTTTTCTCTGGGTTGGAGTAATGGCCCTCTGTGGTAGTGTCACGTCTGGGTGTGTCTTGAATGGCCATTGGTCGTGTCCTATCTTACTGGCATATTGGTTGAATGTCTATGTGTCATGTCTCTGGTGCTCCCTCTAGTGTCTGTCTAGTCTATGTGTATTTACATGAACCCCTTGTGTATTTACAGTGATGCATATCACCACACGAACCACAGCCAGACTGCTCCCATTTTCTCCCCTCCGCACTTCAACCCGTAGACCTGAGGGTTCATTCACCGTCCGCCCAGGGACACACGCACATGTCCAGTAACTCGAGTGTCCTGAAATGTTCGGGGGTTCAGTCCTACCTTGGTAGCGGACGGCCCCCTCACTGAGGATACACCTGTCCCAGCAGCTCTTTGCTTGTATGAATTGAACACTCTTTTCTTCTTAGTCACGACTTTGCTACAGATGGGTTCATGTCGTTCCTGAAAATAATAGCAAGCCTTGAGTTCGGGGGGCGGGGTGGGTCAGAATCAGCTTCCAATAACCTGAAGCGAACTTTGAGCAAGATTTTCCGTCTCAGACTTTATTCCCTATCTCCTTCCCTGCCCCCATCCCCAGTTAGGATGCTGACTCTGGTGGGACATGTTCCTGGCAGCAGCAACACGTGACCTTTCACCCACACCCTCCACTTGGCAAACACAGTCCCGCAAAGTCCTGTTTTCTTCCACAGCCAATTGCAAAGCAAAAGGCTCCCTGCTACCCGATTGGGTGATTCTTGACTGTCAGCCAATCAGCCAATTTCCCCGCTTGCAATCACAATTTTAAAAATGAAAGGAGGTGAAATTAACATTCTTAGAAACAATCCCGTGGCTTTTCTTCAGGAGTTGCTCCCATGGGAATTCTGTGGATTCGCCTTTGATTCCGGGAGACTCCAGGGTAATCCCAAGCTCCCATGTTAGTATCTCATGACGTTGACCGAGCAGACCGCCCGCCATTGGCACCATCATGCAACACCGGGAGCACCACCAAAACAGGATATCCACTCATTGTCATGTTGCTGTGGGATCTTGCTCTGCGCAAATTGGCTGCCGCATTTTCTACATGACAGCAGTAATGGTCATACCTCAATAATAATAATCTTTATTAGTGTCACAAGTAGGCTTACATCAACACTGCAATAAAGTTACTGTGAAAAGCCCCTACTCGCCACATTCCGGCGCCTGTTCGGGTACACAGAGCGAGAATTCAGAATGTCCAATTCACCCAACAAGCACGTCTTTCTGGACTTGTGGGAGGAAACCGGAGCACCCGGAGGAAACCCACGCTCACACGGGGAGAACGTGCAGACTCCCCTTGTTTAATAATGCTCCTGTGAGGCACCTTTGGACATTTTATGAGTTAAAGGCATCCTATCAATATTGTAAGGTCACCTTCATCGCTTGCTGTGCCTGAGGTCATCAATTATTTATTAAATGGGTTTGTTTTGCTGGTGTTAAAGCCTCAACCAGCAACTGGCCACAGGCTGCCATCTTTATACCCAAGTCCTATAATAGCGGAGATTTTGTCCACAGACCTTTGTGCTAGCATTGAACAAGGACAGGGAAGATGTCTGTGATGTTTGCTGTCCCCTACAGTAACCCATCACAGTGAATATTCAAGCTCACAACTGCCTTAGCCGGCCATTTTGAGTCAGCATTAAGAAAGGAACTGTTCAGTTTAAGGTGGCTGAGAGGACATTTGATGAGGACTCGAATACTGAGGTAGTATGGGCTGAGTTAAGAAACAGGAAAGGAGAGGTCACCCTGTTAGGGGGTTTCTATAGGCCTCCGAAAAGTTCCAGAGATGTAGAGGAAAGGATTGCAAAGATGATTCTGGATAGGAGCGAAAGTAACAGGGTAGTTGTTATGGGGGACTTTAACTTTCCAAATATTAACTGGAAACACTATAGTTCGAGTACTTTAGATGGGTCCGTTTTTGTCTAACGTGTGCAGGAGGGTTTCCTGACACAGTATGTAGATAGGCCAACGAGAGGCGATGCCGTATTGGATTTGGTACTGGGTAATGAACCAGGACAGGTGTTAGATTTGGAGGTAGGTGAGCACTTTGGTGATAGTGACCACAATTCGATTACGTTTACTTTAGTGATGGAAAGGGATAGGTATATACCGCAAGGCAAGAGTCATATCTGGGGGAAAGGCAATTATGATGCGATGAGGCAAGACTTAGGATGCATCGGCTGGAGAGGAAAACTGCAGGGGATGGGCACAATGGAAATGAAACACTTGTCAAGAGGAAGAAAGAGGCTTATGTAAAATTGAGAAGTGATGGTTCAGTTAGGGCGCTTGAGAGTTACACATTAGCTAGGAAGGACCTAAAGAGAGAGCTAAGAAGAGCCAGGAGATAGGATGTATAATCATCTGGAAAGGAATAATTTGATTAGAGATAGTCAACATGGTTTTGTGAAGGGTAGGTCGTGCCTCACAAACCTTATTGAATTCTTCGAGAAGGTGACCAAATAAGTGGATGAGTGTAAAGCAGTTGATGTGGTGTCTATGGATTTCAGTAAAGTGTTTGATAAGGTTCCCCACAGTAGGCTATTGCAGAAAATACAGAGGCATGGGATTCAGGGTGATTTCGCAGTTTAGATCAGAAATTGGCTAGCTGATAGAAGACAAAGGGTGGTGGTTGATGGGAAATGTTCAGACTGGTGTCCAGTTACTAGTGGTGCACCACAAGAATCTGTTTTGGGGCCGCTGCTGTTTGTCATTTTGATAAATGACCTGGAGGAGGGCGTAGAAGGATGGGTGAGTAAATTTGCAGATGACACTAAAGTTGGCGGAGTTGTGGACAGTGCAGAAGGATGTTACAAGTTACAGAGGGACATAGATAAGCTGCAGAGCTGGGCTGAAAGGTGGCAAATGGAGCTTAATGCAGAAAAGTGTGAGGTGATTCATTTTGGAAGGAATAACAGGAAGACAGAGTACTGGGCTAATGGTAAGAGTCTTGGTAGTGTGGACGAGCAGAGAGATCTCGGTGTCCATGTACATAGATCCCTGAAAGTTGCCACCCAGGTTGAGACGGTTATTAAGAAGGCGTACGGCGTGTTAGCTTTTATTGGTAGAGGAATTGAGTTTCGGAGCTATGAGGTCATGTTGCAGCTGTACAAAACTCTGGTGTGGCCACATTTGGAGTATTCCGTGCAGTTCTGGTCGCCACATTATAGGAAGGATGAGGAAGCATTGGAAAGGGTACAGAGGAGATTTACAAGGATGTTGCCTGGTATGGAGGGAAGATCTGATGAGGAAAGGCTGAAGGACTTGAGGCTGTTTTCGTTAGAGAGAAGAAGGTTAAGAGGGGACTTAATTGAGGCATACAAGATGATCAGAGGATTAGATAGGGTGGACTTGAGAGCCTTTTTCCTCGGATGGTGATGTCCAGCACGAGGGGACATAGCTTTAAATTGAGGGGAGATAGATATAGGACAGATGGCAGAGGTAGGTTCTTTACTCAGAGAGTGGAATACCCTGCCTGCAACTGTAGTGGACTCGCCAACACTAAGGGCATTTAAATGGTCATTGGATAGACTAATGTACGATAAGGGAATAGTGTAGACGGGCTTTAGAGGGGTTTCACAGGTTGGCGCAACATCGAGGGCCGAAGGGCCTGTACTGTGCTGTAATGTTCTATGTTTGAAGCCCTCCAGGTCAGTTTTCCCGTTCGGCCTGTCCAAGGAAGGTATTACCGGTGTGGAAGCTTAATTTCACCAACTCAGGACGTCCCAAAGTACGTTGCAGCTGGTGAGGTAGCTTTGGGGTGGCACGGTCGCACAGTGGCCAGCACTGCTGCCTCACAACACCAGGGACCCCGGTTCGATTCCAGCCTTGAATGACTATCTGTGCGGAGTCTGCACGTTCTCCCGGTGTCTGCATGGGTTTCCTCCGGGTGCTCCGGTTTCCCCTCACAGTTCAATGATGTGTGGGTTGACGTTGGCAGGGAGGGTGCAGGTGGTAAAGATGAATGTGCTGCCAAGGTCCTGTCGGTTTTTCAATCCCTCCTGATTTTATCTCCCTGATGCCTTTTTCCGACAGGTGGAGGCGCTGGTCTGGGAATTTGTGTGGGCGGCGAAGGGACCGTGGCCAAGTGGGATCCTGCTACACAGACAGAGAAGGATTGGCGCTCCCGTAACTGATGCCCTACTATTGGGCAGCGAATGTGGAGAAGGTGTTGGTGAGGGTCAGCGGAGGGGATCAGGTTGGAGGAGGAATCCTGTAGGGGCTCGCGTTAAGGGCCCTGGTAATGGCTCTGTTACCATTAGCCAAGGGGAAGTATACGGGGAGTCCGGGGGTGGAGTCGACTATTAAGATTTGGAATCAGCAGAGGAGGCATTTTAAATTAGACCAGATAGAACATAGAGCATACAGTGCAGAAGGAGGCCATTCGGCCCATCGAGTCTGCACCGACCCACTTAAGCCCTCACTTTCACCATAACCCCGTAACCCAATAACCCCTCCTAACCATTTTGGACACTAAAGGCAATTTATCATGGTCAATCCATCTAATCTACCCGTATTTGGACTGTGAGACGAAACCGGAGCACCCGGAGGAAACCCCGCAGACACGGGGAGAACGTGCAGACTCCGCACAGACAGTGACCCAAGTGGGAATCGAACCTGGGACCCTGGAGCTGTGAAACCACAATGCTCTCCACTTGTGCTACCGTGCTGCCCAGATATCGCTGTTGACACCACTGTATGGGAACCACAGGTTTAATCCGGGAGGGATGGATGGGTTTTATAGGTGCTGGAGGGAGGAGGGGCTGGAGCTTGTCAGAGATATCTTCACGGACGGGAAATCACTGGGTCAGGGATATAACGGAGGGGAATTCACTGGATCAGGGATATCTTCACAGAGGGGAAATCACTGGGTCAGGGATATCACGGAGGGGAATTCACTGGGTCAGGGATATCACGGAGGGGAAATCACTGGGTCAGGGATATCTTCACAGAGGGGAATTCACTGGGTCAGAGATGTCACGGAGGGGAAATCACTGGGTCAGGGATATCTTCACAGAGGGGAATTTGCTGGGTCAGGGATATCACGGAGGGGAATTCGCTGGGTCAGGGATATCACGGAGGGGAATTCGCTGGGTCAGGGATATCTTCACAGAGGGGAATTCGCTGGGTCAGGGATATCACGGAGGGGAATTCACTGGGTCAGGGATATCACGGAGGGGAATTCGCTGGGTCAGGGATATCACGGAGGGGAATTCACTGGGTCAGGGATATCACGGAGGGGAATTCACTGGGTCAGGAATATCACGGAGGGGAATTCGCTGGGTCAGGGATATCTTCCCGGAGGGGAATTCGCTGGGTCAGAGATATCGTCCCGGAGGAGAATTCGCTGGGTCAGGGATATCACGAAGGGAAATTCGCTGGGTCAGGGATATCACGGAGGGGAATTTACTGGGTCAGAGATATCACGGAGGGGAATTCACTGGGTCAGGGATATTACGGAGGGAAATTCACTGGGTCAGGGATATCATGGAGGGAAATTCACTGGGTCAGGGATATCATGGAGGGGAATTCACTGGGTCAGGGATATCTTCACGGAGGGGAATCCGCTGGGTCAGGGATATCACGGATGGGAATTCGCTGGGTCAGGGATATCACGGAGGGGAATTCACTGGGTCAGGGATATCTTCACGGAGGGAAATTCACTGGGTCAGGGATATCTTCACGGAGGGGAATTCGCTGGGTCAGGGATATCTTCACGGAGGGGAATTCGCTGGGTCAGGGATATCACGAAGGGAAATTCGCTGGGTCAGGGATATCACGGAGGGGAATTCACTGGGTCAGAGATATCACGGAGGGGAATTCACTGGGTCAGGGATATTACGGGGGGGAATTCACTGGGTCAGGGTTATCACGGAGGGGAATTCACTGGGTCAGGGATATCACGGAGGGGAATTCACTGGGTCAGGAATATCTTCACGGAGGGGAAATCACTGGGTCAGGGATATCACGGAGGGGAATTCACTGGGTCAGGGATATCACGGAGGGGAAATCACTGGGTCAGGGATATCTTCACAGAGGGGAATTCACTGGGTCAGAGATATCACGGAGGGGAATTCGCTGGGTCAGGGATATCACGGAGGGGAATTCACTGGGTCAGGGATATCACGGAGGGGAATTCACTGGGTCAGGAATATCACGGAGGGGAATTCGCTGGGTCAGGGATATCTTCCCGGAGGGGAATTCGCTGGGTCAGAGATATCGTCCCGGAGGAGAATTCGCTGGGTCAGGGATATCACGAAGGGAAATTCGCTGGGTCAGGGATATCACGGAGGGGAATTTACTGGGTCAGAGATATCACGGAGGGGAATTCACTGGGTCAGGGATATTACGGAGGGGAATTCACTGGGTCAGGGATATCATGGAGGGAAATTCACTGGGTCAGGGATATCATGGAGGGGAATTCACTGGGTCAGGGATATCTTCACGGAGGGGAATCCGCTGGGTCAGGGATATCACGGATGGGAATTCACTGGGTCAGGGATATCACGGAGGGGAATTCACTGGGTCAGGGATATCTTCACGGAGGGAAATTCGCTGGGTCAGGGATATCTTCACGGAGGGGAATTCGCTGGGTCAGGGATATCTTCACGGAGGGGAATTCGCTGGGTCAGGGATATCACGAAGGGAAATTCGCTGGGTCAGGGATATCACGGAGGGGAATTCACTGGGTCAGAGATATCACGGAGGGGAATTCACTGGGTCAGGGATATTACGGAGGGGAATTCACTGGGTCAGGGTTATCACGGAGGGGAATTCACTGGGTCAGGGATATCACGGAGGGGAATTCACTGGGTCAGGAATATCTTCACGGAGGGGAATTCGCTGGGTCAGGGATATCACGGAGGGGAATTCACTGGGTCAGGGATATCACGGAGGGGAATTCACTGGGTCAGGGATATTACGGAGGGGAATTCACTGGGTCAGGAATATCACGGAGGGGAATTCACTGGGTCAGGGATATCACGGAGGGAAATTCACTGGGTCAGGGATATCTTCCCGGAGGGGAATTCGCTGGGTCAGGGATATCGTCCCGGAGGAGAATTCACTGGGTCAGGGATATCACGGAGGGGAATTCGCTGGGCCAGGATATCACAGAGGGGAATTCACTGGGTCAGGGATATCACGGAGGGGAATTCACTGGGTCAGGGATACCGTCCCGGAGGAGAATTCACTGGGTCAGGGATATCACGGAGGGGATTTCACTGGGTCAGGGATATCACGGAGGGGAATTCGTTGGGCCAGGATATCACAGAGGGGAATTCACTGGGTCAGGGATATCACGGAGGGTAATTCACTGGGTCAGGGATATCATGGAGGGGAATTCACTGGGTCAGGGATATCTTCACAGAGGGGAATTCACTGGGTCAGGGATATCACCGAGGGGAATTCGCTGGGTCAGAGATATCTTCACAGAGGGGAATTCACTGGGTCAGGGATATCACAGAGGGGAATTCGCTGGGTCAGGGATATCACCGAGGGGAATTCGCTGGGTCAGAGATATCTTCACAGAGGGGAATTCACTGGGTCAGGGATATCACGGAGGGGAATTCGCTGGGTCAGGGATATCACGGAGGTGAATTCGCTGGGTCAGGGATATCACGGATGGGAATTCGCTGGGTCAGGGATATCACGGAGGGGAATTCACTGGGTCAGGGATATCACGGAGAGGAATTCGCTGGGTCAGAGATATCGTCCCGGAGGAGAACTCGCTGGGTCAGGGATATCTTCCCGGAGGGAAATTCACTGGGTCAGGGATATCACGGAGAGGAATTCGCTGGGTCAGAGATATCGTCCCGGAGGAGAACTCGCTGGGTCAGGGATATCTTCCCGGAGGGAAATTCACTGGGTCAGGGATATCACGGAGGGGAATTCGCTGGGTCAGGGATATCTTCACGGAGGGGAATTCGCTGGGTCAGGGATATCACGGAGGGGAATTCGCTGGGTCAGGGATATCTTCACGGAGGGGAATTCGCTGGGTCAGGGATATCACGGAGGGGAATTCACTGGGTCAGGGATATCACGGAGGGGAATTCGCTGGGTCAGGGATATCTTCCCGGAGGGGAATTCACTGGGTCAGGGATATCACGGAGGGGAATTCACTGGGTCAGGGATGTCACGGAGGGGAATTCGCTGGGTCAGGGATATCTTCCCGGAGGGGAATTCACTGGGTCAGGGATGTCACGGAGGGGAATTCGCTGGGTCAGGGATATCACGGAGGGTAATTCGCTGGGTCAGGGATATCTTCACGGAGGGGAATTCACTGGGTCAGGGATATTACGGAGGGGAATTCACTGGGTCAGGGATATTACGGAGGGGAATTCACTGGGTCAGGGATATCACGGATGGGAATTCGCTGGGTCAGGGATATCACGGAGGGGAATTCACTGGGTCAGGGTTATCTTCCCGGAGGGAAATTCACTGGGTCAGGGATATCTTCCCGGAGGGGAATTCACTGGGTCAGGGTTATCACGGTGGGGAATTCGCCTGGTCAGGGATATCACGGAGGGGAATTCGCTGGGTCAGGGATATCACGGATGGAAATTCGCTGGGTCAGGAATGTCACGGAGGGAAATTCACTGGGTCAGGGATACCACGGAGGGGAATTCGCTGGGTCAGGGATATCACGGAGGGGAATTCGCTGGGTCAGGGATATCACGGAGGGGAATTCGCTGTGTCAGGATATCACGGAGTGTAATTCGCTGGATCAGGGATATCTTCCCGGAGGGGAATTCGCTGGGTCAGGGATATCTTCACGGAGGTGAATTCGCTGGGTCAGGGATATCCCGGAGGGGAATTCGCTGGGTCAGGGATATCTTCACGGAGGGGAATTCGCTGGGTCAGGGATATCCCGGAGGGGATTTCACTGGGTCAGGGATATCACGGAGGGGAATTCGCTGGGTCAGAGATATCTTCACAGAGGGGAATTCACTGGGTCAGGGATATCTTCACGGAGGGGAATTCGCTGGGTCAGGGATATCACGGAGGGGAATTCGCTGGGTCAGGGATATCACGGAGGGGAATTCACTGGGTCAGGGATATCACGGAGGGGAATTCGCTGGGTCAGGGATATCTTCCCGGAGGGGAATTCACTGGGTCAGGGATATCACGGAGGGGAATTCACTGGGTCAGGGATATCATGGAGGGGAATTCACTGGGTCAGGGATATTACGGAGGGGAATTCACTGGGTCAGGGATATCACGGAGGGGAATTCGCTGGGTCAGGGATGTCACGGAGGGGAATTCGCTGGGTCAGGGATATCACGGAGGGGAATTCACTGGGTCAGGGATATCACGGAGGGGAATTCACTGGGTCAGGGATATTACGGAGGGGAATTCACTGGGTCAGGGATATTACGGAGGGGAATTCACTGGGTCAGGGATATCACGGAGGGGAATTCGCTGGGTCAGGGATATCACGGAGGGGAATCCACTGGGTCAGGGATATCACGGATGGGAATTCGCTGGGTCAGGGATATCACGGAGGGGAATTCACTGGGTCAGGGTTATCTTCCCGGAGGGAAATTCACTGGGTCAGGGATATCACGGAGGGGAATTCGCTGCGTCAGAGATATCTTCACAGAGGGGAATTCGCTGGGTCAGGGATATCACAGAGGGGAATTCGCTGGGTCAGGGATATCACGGAGGGGAATTCGCTGGGTCAGGGATATCACGGAGGGGAATTCACTGGGTCAGGGATATCACGGAGGGGAATTCGCTGGGTCAGGGATATCACGGAGGGGAATCCACTGGGTCAGGGATATCTTCCCGGAGGGGAATCCACTGGGTCAGGGATATCACGGATGGGAATTCGCTGGGTCAGGGATATCACGGAGGGGAATTCACTGGGTCAGGGTTATCTTCCCGGAGGGAAATTCACTGGGTCAGGGATATCTTCCCGGAGGGGAATTCACTGGGTCAGGGATATCTTCCCGGAGGGGAATTCACTGGGTCAGGGATATCTTCCCGGAGGGGAATTCGCTGGGTCAGGGATATCACGGAGGGGAATTCACTGGGTCAGGGATATTACGGAGGGGAATTCGCTGGATCAGTGATATCTTCACGGAGGGGAATTCGCTGGGTCAGGGATATCACGAAGGGGAATTCACTGGGTCAGGGATATCACGGAGGGGAATTCGCTGGGTCAGGGATATCTTCCCGGAGGGGAATTCACTGGGTCAGGGATATCTTCCCGGAGGGGAATTCACTGGGTCAGGGATATCACGGAGGGGAATTCACTGGGTCAGGGATGTCACGGAGGGAAATTCGCTGGGTCAGGGATATCTTCACGGAGGGGAATTCACTGGGTCAGGGATATTACGGAGGGGAATTCACTGGGTCAGGGATATCACGGAGGGGAATTCGCTGGGTCAGGGATATCACGGAGGGGAATCCACTGGGTCAGGGATATCACGGATGGGGATTCGCTGGGTCAGGGATATCACGGAGGGGAATCCACTGGGTCAGGGATATCTTCCCGGAGGGGAATCCACTGGGTCAGGGATATCACGGATGGGAATTCGCTGGGTCAGGGATATCACGGAGGGGAATTCACTGGGTCAGGGTTATCTTCCCGGAGGGAAATTCACTGGGTCAGGGATATCTTCCCGGAGGGGAATTCACTGGGTCAGGGATATCTTCCCGGAGGGGAATTCACTGGGTCAGGGATATCTTCCCGGAGGGGAATTCGCTGGGTCAGGGATATCACGGAGGGGAATTCACTGGGTCAGGGATATTACGGAGGGGAATTCGCTGGATCAGTGATATCTTCACGGAGGGGAATTCGCTGGGTCAGGGATATCACGAAGGGGAATTCACTGGGTCAGGGATATCACGGAGGGGAATTCGCTGGGTCAGGGATATCTTCCCGGAGGGGAATTCACTGGGTCAGGGATATCTTCCCGGAGGGGAATTCACTGGGTCAGGGATATCACGGAGGGGAATTCACTGGGTCAGGGATGTCACGGAGGGAAATTCGCTGGGTCAGGGATATCTTCACGGAGGGGAATTCACTGGGTCAGGGATATTACGGAGGGGAATTCACTGGGTCAGGGATATCACGGAGGGGAATTCGCTGGGTCAGGGATATCACGGAGGGGAATTCGCTGGGTCAGGGATATCACGGAGGGGAATTCACTGGGTCAGGGATATCTTCCCGGAGGGGAATTCACTGGGTCAGGGATATCTTCCCGGAGGGGAATTCACTGGGTCAGGGATATCTTCCCGGAGGGGAATTCACTGGGTCAGGGATATCACGGAGGGGAATTCGCTGGGTCAGGGATATCACGGAGGGGAATTCACTGGGTCAGGGATATTACGGAGGGGAATTCGCTGGATCAGTGATATCTTCACGGAGGGAAATTCACTGGGTCAGGGATACCACGGAGGGGAATTCGCTGGGTCAGGGATATCACGGAGGGGAATTCGCTGGGTCAGGGATATCACGGAGGGGAATTCGCTGGGTCAGGGATATCACGGAGGGGAATTCGCTGGGTCAGGGATATCACGGAGGGGAATTCACTGGGTCAGGGATATCACGGAGGGGAATTCGCTGTGTCAGGATATCACGGAGGGGAATCCACTGGGTCAGGGATATTACGGAGTGTAATTCGCTGGATCAGGGATATCTTCCCGGAGGGGAATTCGCTGGGTCAGGGATATCTTCACGGAGGGGAATTCGCTGGGTCAGGGATATCCCGGAGGGGAATTCGCTGGGTCAGGGATATCTTCACGGAGGGGAATTCGCTGGGTCAGGGATATCCCGGAGGGGAATTCACTGGGTCAGAGATATCACGGAGGGGAATTCACTGGGTCAGGGATATCTTCACGGAGGGGAATTCGCTGGGTCAGGGATATCTTCACGGAGGGGAATTCGCTGGGTCAGGGATATCTTCACGGAGGGGAATTCGCTGGGTCAGGGATATCCCGGAGGGGAATTCGCTGGGTCAGGGATATCCCGGAGGGGAATTCACTGGGTCAGGGATATCTTCACGGAGGGGAATTCACTGGGTCAGGGATATCTTCACGGAGGGGAATTCGCTGGGTCAGGGATATCCCGGAGGGGAATTCACTGGGTCAGGGATATCTTCACGGAGGGGAATTCGCTGGGTCAGGGATATCCCGGAGGGGAATTCACTGGGTCAGGGATATCTTCACGGAGGGGAATTCGCTGGGTCAGGGATATCCCGGAGGGGAATTCACTGGGTCAGGGATATCTTCACGGAGGGGAATTCGCTGGGTTGGATGAGCTGCCGGAGAGGTTTGCGTTCCCGAGGGGGAGTGAGTTTAGGTACCTACAGGTGCGGGGCTTTGTCCGAAAGGAGCTGCCGACATTCCCAAACTATCGGAGTACACACTCCTGGAGATGTTGCTGCTCCCAGATGAGGCGTGGGAGGGCAGGACCGGGGATATATACAGTTGGTTGGGAGAGCAGGGCAAGGCATTAGTAGAAAGGATTAAGTGGGAGGGGGGGAGTTGGGGTGGGAGATAGGACGGGGGCTCTGGTTTGAGGTAATGCGGTGAGTGAACTCACCCTCCTCCTGTGCGAGAATGAGTTTGATTCAGTTTACACTGGTGCACAGGGTCCACTGAACTCGGACTGGGATGAATGGGTTCTTCCCGGGGGGGGAGTGGATGGATGTGAGTAATGTGGGCGGGAATGGTGAATTACGCTCACATATTCTGGGGATGTGAGAAGTTGGAGAGTTTTGGGGAGGCGGTGTCTGGACCTTATCGAGGATAATGGGGGCCGAGATGAAGCCGGATCCCCTGATGGGGATCTTTGGGCTCTCGGACGTGCCGGAGCTGCTGGATGGACAGGAGGCCGATATCGTGGCCTTCAGCTCTCTGATTCCCCGGTGACGGATTCTATTGAATTGAAGGTTGGACACTTCACCGGGGGTTGCGGCCTGGCTGGGAGGTCTGTTCCAGTTTCTCCAGTCGGAAAAGATTAAGTTTTCTTTAAGGGGGTCAGAAGAGGGCTTTGAGTTACAGTGGAGGCTGTTCATAACGGTATATGAGGGAGGAGCTTTTGTCATGGGGGCAGTGGGATGGGAAGGGAAGGGGTTAAAAGGGGAAAATGGACAAATAGTTAACTCTGTTTTGTTGGAATGTGTTTTTGTTGATATTCTTACGTTTGGAATAAAAAATCTTTTTTTTAAAAAGCTGTGTGGGTTCGGTGGATTGGCCGTGCGAAATTACTCCGTAGTGTCCAAAGGTTTGGTGGGATTCTGGGCATAGGGTGGGGGATTGGGATTAGGCAGGTTGTTCTTTCAGAGGGTCGGTGCAGATTCGATGGGCCGAATGGCCTCCTTCTGTACTGCAGGGATTCTATGATTCTGTAAAAACATTTGACACGTGCAACGCCACCTGAGGAGGTATTTGGTCAGGTGACCAAAATTCAAAGAGATAGGTTTGAAGGAGTGTCCTAAAGGAAGAACGTGAGTTTGAGATGCGGACAGGTATCCGGAGCCTCGGCAATTGAACTCACGAGCGGCACCCAATGGCGGGTGATTAAAATCGGGGGTGCCACAAGAGGTCAGAATTAGAGGACTTTGGGGCTGGTGGAGAGTCACAGAGATCGGGAGGAGTGAGGATGAGAGGGAGTTGTAAACAAGGATGAGAATTTATAAATGTAGATGTTGCTGGACCAGAAGCTGATGTGGGTCAGTGAGCTCAGGGCTGGTAGGGCAATGGGGCCTTCTGCGTTAAGACACAGGCAGAAGAGTTTGGGATGTCTGAAATCATGGTTTATGAAATAGAAACAAGCACAGTTACACTCAATATGGAAAACCATAAAGCTCCCAGAGATTCCGAGCAGGATGTGGAAGGCAGAGAAGGAAACTAAGGCAATGAATCCTGTACCAACTCACCAGACTACTGGATTCAAAACTCCTTCCGCAGATTCTACATGGCACCAGGTTGAGATTCTGCTCTGTGTGCAAGAAAAGGGTGAAATAAATAACATGCCAACACACTCACTGTTACTGGATTGTAATCTGGAGGTCTAGATTCAAATGCCACCGGAGGTAGAAGGTGCTCTCGGTAAAAGTCGCCATGAAACAGTCAACATTGGTGCAAAGTCTCAGCAGCTGGTTCCCTTTAGGGAAGGAAGTCTGCCGTTCTCACCCAAGTCAGGCTCAGTATGTGACTCCAGTCCCACACCAAGTTGACTCTCAGAACTGCCCAGCACACCATTCAATTGCCTCCCAAGAGTAATTGGAGTTGGATAATGCATCACCAATAACCACATCCGGAAAATGAACGGGGAAATATATTTGGTCCATTCTTATCCCTTTGCGTGGACAGAAGCAGTAATAGACCATGATTGCTAATAAAGACGCGGGAAGATCTGATTTGTGAAGGGACATTTGGCCCATTGAACCCATTCCTTTCGGTAGCTATAATGATATGCATAAGCAATTCTGTACGTTAAAAAAAATTAGACTTGCAACCAGCAGGTGGCAGTAGAAGTACACAACGTGACACTGTAACTTCGGGGAGTCTGAGTGAGGAGTCGTCGGGGATAGTCGTGTTTTGCATTAGCTCTCGTAATCTCGTTGTTAAAATTTACAGTTCGTTAGTAGTATTAGTATTGTTTTCTACCCACGTTTTTGTAATTCAATAAATCTTAACTAGTCATGAACTAGACGTTATTTGGTGCACTGACTCAATCATTGCAATGCACTAGAACATAACAGTAGCTGCGGCCGAGGGTGGAGATGCACACCTCTTGATGTCAGATGGATGTGGATTCAAATTCCAGTCCAGAGACTTGAGTCAGAGTGCAGGAGGGAGATAGAGAACCCAGTAGAGTGGTGCAACGACAACAATCTCTCCCTCAATGTCACCAAAACCAAGGTACTGTTTATTGACTTCAGGAAGCAAAGTTCTGTACACACCCCTGTCTGCATCAACGGGGCTGAGGTGGAGATGGTTGACAGCTTCAAATTCCCAGTGGTGCACATCACCAATAATCTGTCCTGGTCCACCCACGAGGACACTACGACCAAGAAAGCACAACAGCGCCTATACTTTCTCAGGAAACTAAGGAAATTCGGCATGTCCACATTAACCCTTACCAACATTTACAGATGCACCATAGAAAGCATCCTATCGGGCTGCATCATAGCCTGGTATGGCAACTGCTCGGCCCAGGGCCGTAAGAAACTACAGAGAGTTGTGAACACAGCCCAGTCCACCATGCAAACCCGCCTCCCATCCATTGACTACACCTCCCGCTGCCTTGGGAAAGCGGGCAGAATAATTAAGGCCCCCCCCCCCCCCCCCCCCCAAATCCGGGTTATTCTCTCTTCCAACTTCTTCCATCGGGCAGGAGATACAAAAGTCTGAGAACACGCACGAACAGGTTCAAAAACAGCTTCTTCCCCACTGTTACCAGGGGCCTGAATGGCCCTCTTATGGACTGACCTGACGTCTTCACACATCTTCTCTACTGAGTAGCACTATACTCCTGTATGCTTCACCCGATGTCTATGTCTATGTATTTACACTGTGCATTTCTGTATGTCCTATGTTTTACATGAATGGAACGATCTGACTGCACTGTACGCAGAGCAAATCTTTTCACTGTACCTCAGTACACGTGACAATAAATCTAAATGCAATCTTGAGCGATCTAGGCAGGCACTCTAGTGCAGTGCTGAGGGAGTGCTGCACTGTCAGACGTTTTGGCCTCTCATACAAGCCGTCAATCTAAGGCCCTGTCTATTCCGACTGGTGGATACAAAGGATCCCAAGAGACTACTTCAAAGAACAGCAGGGGAGTTATCCGTCATGTCCGGCCAAAATGTTTGTCCCTTGACCAACATCACTAAAATGGATGAACTGGTTGTCATCATATTGCTGTTTGTGGGATCTTACTGTGCACAATTTATACCACTGCATGAGATTATTTTCCTCCACACCTGCCTCAGTAAATATAAGAGGCGGGATTCTCCCCTACCCGGCGGGGCGGGGGGTCCCGGCGCTGAGGGGTGGCGTGAACCACTCCAGCATCGGGCCTTCCCAAAGGTGCGGAATCCTCCACACCTTCAGGGGCTAGGCCGGCCCAGAGTGGTTTGCGCTCCGCCGGCCGGCGGGGAAGGGGCTTGGCACCACGCCAACCGGCGCCGAAGGGCTTCCGCCAGCCGGTTCAAGTTGGCGCATGCGCGGGAGCGCCAGCGTGTGCTGGCGTCATCCCAGCGCATGCGCAGGGGGGGGTTTCACCTCCACGTCTTTTACACCAGCCGACGCAGAGGAATAGAGTGCCCCCACAGCACAGGCCAGCCTGCGGATCAGTGGGCTGGAGAATTGCCGGGGGGGGGGGCTCTACCAGCGGCCACAGGCCGGCGCGGCGCGATTCCCGCCCCCGCCAAATCCCCGGAGCCGGAGAATTCGGCAGCCGGCGGGGGCGAGATTCACACCGCCCACCCCCCCCCCCCTCCAGCGATTCGCCGACCCGGCGAGGGATCGGAGATTCCCACGCAAGGTTGGAGAATCCCGCCCAATGTTCCCAGTGATCACTGGAATGGCAGCTTATTGGCAGCGGCAGAGGGGCTGGGGTAGATCAGGGGGCTAAGGGAGTGACAGCACTGGATGTGAGGATACAGGAGTGTGAGGAGAGGCCACCGTGAGTGGCCAAAACAAAAGCTCCCAGGTTGAAGAGAGTGGGGGAGAAAACCGAGGCCTAGTGGGCAAGGATGACCGCATGCTGAGATTTCAACAGAGCGCAGGTGTTGGTCAAGGCTCAGTGACGCGCACGCCTCACCTTTTGGACAGAAGGTCATGAGTTCAACTCCCAGTTGAACATGTGACACAGCTGATACTCCCCGTTCAATACTCAGGCAAACCCCTGGATTCTACCTTTCAGATGAGACAGGAAGTTGAGGTCATTCTGCCCTTGCAGGTGGAAGTAAAAGATCCCATCGTGACATTATCCTGGGTCAATATCTATCCCTCAGCATTCAAACCGATAGCATTGATGTTGGTGGGATCTTTCTTTGTCCAAATTATCTGCTATCTTTTGTGATGATCCCAGCTGCTGTTGCTAATGGACAGTCAGGTCCCAGAATGGAACCCCAGCTCGATAGATTCAAACATTTATTTTTTGTTTCAAGATTTTGATTTGATTTGATTTTTGATTTGATTTATTGCCACAGATACCGAAGTACAGTGAAAAGTATTTTTCTGCGGCCGAGGGAACGTACACAGTGCGTACATAGTAGACAAAAAGAATAATCAACAGAGAACATTGACAAATGGTACATCAATGAACAAACGTGGATGAACAGTGTCACAGGACAGCTGGTTAACTTTCAACAAATGAATAAAACATTTATTAAACAATAAAAGATTGACTATAATGCACCACCCTTCACCCCAGCTGTATCTTTATATATATATTTGCAAAATCCATCTTATACTCTAATACTCTCAGTAAGTACACAGTCCACATAAGCCAATAGGCAAACAGCGTCCTGTTCTGGGTGTGCTTAACGGGTATTTTCCTGGTGTTTGCAGTGCCGAGATCAACGCCGCTGTTAAACGGCTCTCTGTTCTTTTCTCGGGCCTCAGCGAGGAAGGCCCCACCGAGCAAGGAAGGCCCCACCGAGCGAGGAAGGCCCCGACGGGCGAGGAAGGCCCCACCGAGCGAGGAAGGCCCCACCGAGTGAGGAAGGCCCCGACGGGCGAGGAAGGCCCCACCGAGCGAGGAAGGCCCCACCGAGCGAGGAAGGCCCCCCCGAGCGAGGAAGGCCCCACCGAGCGAGGAAGGCCCCACCGAGCGAGGAAGGCCCCCCAAGCAAGGAAGGACCCACCGAGTGAGGAAGGCCCCCCCGAGCGAGGAAGGCCCCACCGAGCGAGGAAGGCCCCACCGAGCGAGGAAGGACCCACCGAGTGAGGAAGACCCCCCCGAGCGAGGAAGGCCCCACCGAGCGAGGAAGGCCCCACCGAGCAAGGAAGGCCCCGACGGGCGAGGAAGGCCCCACCGAGCGAGGAAGGCCCCACCGAGCGAGGAAGGCCCCACCGAGCGAGGAAGGCCCCACCGAGCGAGGAAGGACCCACCGAGCGAGGAAGGCCCCCCCGAGCGAGGAAGGACCCACCGAGCGAGGAAGGCCCCCCCGAGCGAGGAAGGCCCCACAGAGCGAGGAAGGCCCCACCGAGCGAGGAAGGCCCCACCGAGCGAGGAAGGCCCCCCCGAGCGAGGAAGGCCCCACCGAGCGAGGAAGGCCCCGACGGGCGAGGAAGGCCCCACCGAGCGAGGAAGGCCCCACCGAGCGAGGAAGGCCCCGACGGGCGAGGAAGGCCCCACCGAGCGAGGAAGGCCCCACCGAGCGAGGAAGGCCCCGATGAGCGAGGAAGGCCACACCGAGCGAGGAAGGCCCCACCGAGCGAGGAAGGCCCCACCGAGGCCACACTTAACTTCATTTCCTGCACAAAGGAGGTCAGCTCGGCAGTACAGGAAGAGATTGGGGTACCGTTTATCTCTCAACCCCCCAAAGTGACACCAAAACCACCCCCAATGACCCAACTTACCGATTAGGGCATCCTCGAGTCCCCCTCACCCCACCTCACAAGGGCAAAGCACCCTCATGCCCGATTCCCAGAATGTACATTGACATAGAACAGTACAGCACAGAACAGGCCCTTCGACCCTCGATGTTGTGCCGAGCATTGTCAGATAACCAAGATCAAGCTATCCCACTCCCTGTCATTGTGATGTGCTCCATGTGCCTATCTAATAACCGCTTGAAAGTTCCTGAAGTGTCCGACTCCACTATCACAGCAGGCAGTCCATTCTACATCTAACCACTCTCTGAGTAAAGAACCTACTTCGGACATCCCTCCTATATCTCCCACCCTGAACCTTGTAGTTATGCCCCCTTGTAACAGCTACATCCACCCGAGGAAATAGTCTCTGAACATCCACTCTGTTTATCCCCCTCATCATCTTATAAACCTCTATTAAGTCGCCTCTCATCCTCCTCCGCTCCAAAGAGAAAAGGCCTAGCTCCCTCAACCTTTCCTCATAAGACCTATCTTCCAAACCAGGCAGCATCCTGGTAAATCTCCTTTGCACCCTTTCCAATCCTTCCACATCCTTCCTATAATGAGGTGACCAGAACTGCACACAATACTCCAAATGTGGTCACACCAGGGTCATGTACAGTTGCAGCATAACCCCACGACTCTTAAACTCAAGCCCCCTGTTAATAAATGCTAACACACTATAGGCCTTCTTCACGGCTCTGTCCACTTGAGTGGCAACCTTCAGAGATCTGTGGACATGAACCCCAAGATCTCTATTCCTCCACATTCCTCAGAACCCTGACGTTGACCCTGTAATCCCCATTCAAATTTTTCCCACCAAAATGAATCACCTCGCACTTATCAGGGTTAAACTCCATCTGCCATTTTTTGGCCCAGCTCTGCATCCTATCAATGTCCCTTTGCAGCCTACAACAGCCCTCCACCTCATTCACTACTCCATGCCACCTCAGGTACCTTGGCACTGCCACCCTGGCAGTTCCCCTGCCAGCCTAGCAGTGACACCTGGGTACGCGAGTGTTTCCAAACTCCAGTCTTGAAGAAGAAACTTTGAAACTTCCCCCTAACAAAGCTTTCTCTTGAAGGCCTACACCAAGGATCCAGCTCCAGGTTTTTAAACTCTCCTTTCAGTATTCCTGTCTTGGATTCACATGCATTCAAGCTTCCACGCATTTTCTCAGGTGCTCAGCTCTCCAACAAAGCCCCAATGCTTCGCAGACTGTATGAAGATGTCACCAAACTTTCAATTATCCTTGAATTTCTGCCTTCTCACCTAACCAGCTTTAAATCTGCTTCTTGCAGCTGCCTCTTTGACTCAGTGCACTTTCTCTGATTTTTACTTGAATTCTCCAGAACAGGATCTTTTTCAACTCCTTGTTCTTTGCTACTCCCATTTAACTGCCTTGCTGAGATATACTTTTGTCAAAGCGCTTGCTTTCTGGGACTTTATTTTTCATTTTGGAAAGTCTGCTCTCTGCAGCTCTCTTGTCCTGTCCAGCTTCTTCTGGCTTAAGCTTACAACTAACTCCAAAGTTCTTTCTGTCCTCGGGTGGCCCCGGTTGCTAAGCAACAGCCTAGTTTTCCTTTAAGCCCAGTTTGCTTTCAGGTCATAAACCTCCATGACCAGACAAGCATCGTAACCAAACTGAAGTCTTTTAAATACAGAAACATAAAATTAAACTTACAGCTATACCTTATTTTTAAACCCCAGAAATACAAATATAAAATACTTTAAAAGACCTGTTTCCAGACTATTTTTGAAATACTCAATTGAACAAATACTTTTTGGCATTGCCACACAGAGTGCAGAGTGAAATACAAGGCACCGTCTACAATATCACACTCTTAACATATGGGAAGCAAAAATGGAAACTTGCTGACTGGTTCAAGACTAACATCACTGTGAGGGAATCGGTCAATGAAGCCATGCAGTCGGCTCTCACTGATTACAAGGGAGATCCGAGTGAGCAGACACTGAATGTACCCAGAGTCGCTCAACGCCAATGAATAGTAATGACAATTTTGCCAGAAAATCTAGATGTTCTTCAACATCGGGAATGCTGGGGGTTTGGAGGATCAAAAGGCAACAGGCCCATCAGCAAAGAAAACAAAGGCAGTTGGGGGGGGGGGGGGTTTCATCGCCTACTGCAATAAATGGTGGTGAGCTGCCTTCTTGAACCGCTGCAGTCCATATGGTGCAGGTACACCTACAGTGCTGTTAGGGAGGGCGTTCTAGAAGTTTGACCCAGTGACAATGAAGGAACATGGATAGATCCGCCAAGGGATGGGAAATAAATGATGCCCCACATCCCAAGAACGAATAAAAAAAAATGTATGTTCAAATATATCCAAGACAGGATGGTGTGGGGTTTGGGAGGGGAACTTGCAGGTGGTGGTGTTCTCTTGCGTCTGCTGCCTTTGGTCGTCCAGGTGGTAGTGGTCACAGAATGTGTTGCCATGTGGAGCCTGGATGAGTTAGCGTAGTGAGCTTTGTAGCTGGTACGTACTGTTGTCACTGTGCATGGCTGCTGGAGTGAGTATGTAAGATGGTAGTTGTGGTGCCAGTCGAGAGGGCTGCCATTTCCTGGATGACATCAGTTTCTGGAGCGCTGCTGCAGTTGTATTTATTCAGCAAGTGGGAAATATTCCATCGCACTCCTGTCTTGTGCCTTCTGCCATCAAGCTCTGCTTTATGCCAAATAATGATTTTTTTTCATGATTTTTAATGCACCCATTGGAAACTTGAATTGAACTTTTAAAAAGACTTCAATAAAAAAGAGCCTATATATATGACTTGAACTCACAGTCCAAGGTTGCCATCTCAAGTTTGCCTCACTAAATATCCCACATTCAAATCCATTGGAGTGGAGTCAGTCTGTCTGTAATATTCATCCCCAACAAAAGACTCACATCATGGGCTGGATTCTCCGCCCCGCTGCGCCACATTTCTGTTTCTGCACGCCGACGGGATACTCCGTTACCCATTGTGGGGCAGCCCCACGCCGCCGGGAAACCCCTGGGCTGTCGGCAAAACGGAGCATCCCGGCGGCGGAGAATCCAGCCCCACGTGGCAAGACCCTGAGGCATTCAACTATTTGGAGCTAATCGAATCACCTTTGGGATGTATGGATAACGTCTTTTTTAAAAATCTCCAGCAATTGGAGGAACATTACCTGACAAACCAACACTTTGTACATCTTAGAATAGAATGCCTAGGTGCAGAAGGAGGCCATTTGGCCCATTGATTCCACATTGACTCTTGGAAAGAGCACCCTACCCAGACCCATGTCTATAGTCCGCCCTCCAGCTGTATTTAAATTTTCTCTGATGCATATAATTACTTGCAAGAATTCATAGAATCACAGCAAAATAGTGCAAAAAAAAAAGGCCCTTTGGCCCATCGCACCTGCATCACCACATGAAAGGCACCTGATCTGCCAATCCTAATCCTTTGTCCAGCGTTTAGCCCACAGCCTCGAATGTTGTGACGTGCCAAGTGATCATCCAGGTACCTTTTTAAAGGACGTGAGGCATCCCGCCTTTACCACCCTCCCAGGTAGTGTGTTCTAGACTATCACCACCCTCTGGGTGAAAAGGCTTTCCTCAAATCCCCCCCGATACCTCCTGCCCCTCACCTTGAACTTGTGCCCCCTCGTAACTGACCCTTCAGCTAAGGGCAACAGCTGTTCCCTCTCCACCCTGTCCATGCCCCTCATTATCTTGTCCATCTCGATCCCCTCAGTCTTCTCTGCTTCAGAGAAAACAACCCAAGCCTATCCAACCTCTTCATAACTAAAACGTTCCATCCCAGGCAACATCCTGGTCAATCTCCTCTGCACCTCCTCCAGTGCAATCACATCCTTCCTATAATGTGGCGACCAGAATTGCACACAGTACTCCAGCTGTGACCTCACCAAAGTTCTATACAGCTTCATCATGACCTCCCTGCTTTTGTAATCTACATTGTGCTGCCCTTATGCCTCTATTGTTAAAGGCAAGTTTGCCTTATTCACCGCCCTATTAATAATAATTTAATAATAATCTTTATTATTGTCACAAGTAGGCTTGCAGTAACACTGCAATGAAGTTACTGTGAAAAGCCCGTAGTTGCCCCACATTCCGGCGCCTGTTCGGATACACTGAGGGAGAATTCAGAATGTCCAAATTACCTAACAGCACGTCTTTCGAGACTTGTGGGAGGAAACCGGAGCACCCGGTGGAAACCCACGCAGACACGGGGAGAACATGCAGACTCCACACAGACAGACCCAAGCTGGGAATCGAACTTGACACCCTGCCGCTGTGAAGCAACAGTGCTAACCACTGTGCCACCGTGCTGCCCCACTTAACTACTTTCTGCCTTCAGAGACCTATTTACAAAGACGTCAAGGTCTCTTTGTTCCTCAGGACCTCCCAGTGTGGTGCCATTCATTGAATATTTCCTTGCCAAATTGCCTCTTCCAAAGTGTATCACCACACTTTTCAGGATTAAATTCCATCTGCCACTTATCTGCCCATTTCATCAACCCGTCTGTATCTTCCTGTAACCCAAGACTCTCAGCGTCACTGTTAACTACCCGGCCAATCTTTGTGTCATCCACAAACTTACTGATCCTACCCCCCACAAAGTGAGCGATGTCGTTTATATAAACGATTAATAATATGGGACCCAGCATCTTCCCGAGCAGCTCCATGACGCAGGGCTCCGTGCTCTATGGGCTGTTCCCAAGGGACGCACACCGGGATAAACATCAGCTGTTGCTGGGGGAATCATCAACTCGGTGAAAGATGCTCTTTGTTCTGCCTGAAACCTGTTGGTCTTTCGGTGCAGAGTTGTCCTTGACCGAGTGTTGCAGGCGGGCACATTGCAAAGCCCGAGACTTTGTGCTGAGGAATTCACTATAGTTTAGGGCAGTGTTCTTCAAAGTCAGGGGCACGCCCCGCGGGTGGATCGCGGGCGGGTGCCGGGAGGGTCGCGGAGCCGTTGTCCGCAGCACTCCCGATCGCGCAAATCCCCACGCAGCAACCGGCTTTTAATAATGCTGGTTGCAAGCGGCCGCGAACATGCTAAAAAAAAATTTGCCCGCATTGCACATGCGCGCACAATGATCGGCACGCATTCACATTCTGCGAACATGTTTAAAAAATTGAGCCGCATTGGGCATGCGCGCCGATCATCGGTTGCAACTTTTTGGTTTACAAGTTCTGTACAAAGAACAAAGAACAAAGAAAAGTACAGCACAGGAACAGGCCCTTCGGCCCTCCAAGCTAAACTCCAAGCAAAGTCTAAATTAAAATCTTCTATACTTCCTGGGTCCGTATCCCTCTATTCCCATCCTATTCATGTATTTGTCAAGATGCCCCTTAAATGTCACTATCGTCCCTGCTTCCACCACCTCCTCCAGCAGCAAGTTCCAGGCACCCACTACCCTCTGTGTAAAAAACTTGCCTTGTACATCTCCTCTAAACCTTGCCCCTTGCACCTTAAACCTATCCCCCCAGTAATAGACCCCTCTACCCTGGGAAAAGCCTCTGACTATCCACTCTGTCTATGCCCTCATAATTTTGTAGACATCTATCAGGTCACCCTTCAACTTCCATCGTTCCAGTGAGAACCGCTCCTCATAGCTAATGCCCTCCATACCAGGCAACATCCTGGTAAATCTCTTCTGCACCTTCTCTAAAGCCTCCACATCCTTCTGGTAGTGTGGCGAGCAGAATTGAACACTATACTCCAAGTGTGGTCTAACTAAGGTTCTATACAGCTGCAACATGACTTGTCAATTCTTATACTCAATGCCCCGGCCAATGAAGGCAAGCATGCTGTATGCCGTCTTGACTACCTTCTCCACCTGTGTTGCCCCTTCCAGTGACCTGTGGACCTGTACACCTAGATCTCTCTGACTTTCAATACTCTTGAGGGTTCTACCATTCACTGTATATTCCCTACCTGCATTAGACCTTCCAAAATGCATTACCTCACATTTGTCCGGATTAAACTCCATCTGCCATCTCTCTGCCCAAGTCTCCAAATGATCTAAATCCTGCTGTATCCTCTGACAGTCCTCATCGCTGTCTGCAATTCTACCAACCTTTGTGTTGTCTGCAAACTTACTAATCAGACCATTTACATTTTCCTCCAAATCATTTATATATACTACGAACAGCAAAGGTCCCAGCACCGATCCCTGACCACTAGTCACAGCCCTCCAATTAGAAAAGCACCCTTCCATTACTACTCTCTGCCTTCTATGACCTAGCCAGTTCTGTATCCACCTTGCCAGCTCACCCTTGATCCCGCGTGACTTCACCTTTTGTACCAGTCTACCATGAGGGACTTTGTCAAAGGCCTTACTGAAGTCCATATAGACAACATCCACTGCCCTACCTGCATCAATCATCTTTGTGACCTCTTCGAAAAACTCTATCAAGTTAGTGAGACACGCCCTCCCCTTCACAAAACCGTGCTGCCTCTCACTAATACGTCCATTTGCTTCCAAATGGGAGTAGATCCTGTCTCGAAGAATTCTCTCCAGTAATTTCCCTACCACTGATGTAAGGCTCGTTAGACGTATTAGATGCTGTGGTATGAAGAGACAAAAGTTCTGCTCCTTTTTCACCAACACATTTTTATTTCTTCCAACAGACTCTGCACAAAACGCTACGCATCACCAAACCCAGAGGCTACCTGAAGCCCCTTTACAGATCACTGTCAATTATTGGACACTTAACATAAATGAGACAACTAATTGCAATGTCTCTTAACCCTTTACTGAACAAGAATCACCGGCCTGTAGTTCCCTGGATTATCCTTGCAACCCTTCTTAAACAAAGGAACAACATTGGCTATTCTTCAGTCCTCCGGGACATCACCTGAAGACAGTGAGGATCTAAAGATTTCTGTCAAGGCCTCAGCAATTTCCTCTCTAGCCTCCTTCAGTATTCTGGGGTAGATCCCATCCGGCCCTGGGGACTTATCTACCTTAATATTTTTCAAGACGCCCAACACTTCGTCTTTTTGGATCTCAATGTAGTGCTTTTTATTCATTTAATTTTTTTCATTTATTTTATTCATTTTATTTTACAAGCTCGGGGGAGGTTTTATTCATTTTTTTCATTTATTTTACTCATTTTATTTATTTTTTACAAGTTCGGGGGGGGGAGGGTTTATTTGAAAAACTTTTACAGGAAAAAAATGCAGAACGTTGGACAGATGGAGACTCCATACTTTCCGACACCGGAAGGCTTCATCTTCATCCAAAAGGTTCCATTGGAGGAGCGTGTACGAGGGCCAAAGGGACCCAAAGCCATTTCCTCCATTTTTGTCAGCAGCAAACAAGGTCAGAGAAAATGGTGGGTCGCGCAGGTCGGCCGGCGTGGGTTGTGAAGGTTGTCCGGCGTGGGTTGTGAAGGTCGGCCGGTGTGGGTCCCGAAGGTCGGCCGGTTTGGGTCCCGAAGGTTGGCCGGTTGGTAAAAATGGGTCCACGGAAAAAAGGTTTGTAGAACACTGGCTTAGGGCAGCTGCTGCAGAGGAGTGACGAGGGAAGGTCGCTGTCGAAGACCTTTCAGTCAGAGTGAACCGAGAGGTTGAAAATCTTGTTGAACCCCTCGGGCTGTATGACTCACATTGAATTTATAGGCTGAATATTACATGTATCACAATTGTACTAAAGCACCTCAGAGAACAAGTTGATCCATGTGGACAACTTAAATACCTTTGCACCATTTGTAAGGAACATTTTGAAATGTTTGTAATGTTTCTTTGTATTAAAGCACCTCAGAGAGCAACATGATGTATGTATGTAGAGAACTTGTGTATGATTGCACTTTGTGTGATGGGCATTTTGAAATGTTTGTAATGTTCTTTCAGATATTTTATGACTTAAGTGTGGTCGCCTGACAGGGCCTGGTTTTGAGCCTGATTAAATTGGATATTTTAAATTAAAGAATTGGGCACTTTAAATCAAACTGCAGCCAAACCTCAGGCAGACTGTTGGGAATTCAGACTTAACCAAAGTCAAATACATAACCGACAGAAACTTGTCTGGAACA
The DNA here is from genome assembly GCF_902713615.1 of Scyliorhinus canicula. Lineage (NCBI taxonomy): Eukaryota > Metazoa > Chordata > Chondrichthyes > Carcharhiniformes > Scyliorhinidae > Scyliorhinus > Scyliorhinus canicula. Next base: position 306,511,696 of record NC_052146.1, read on the forward strand.
CATCCGTCAATCACCCATTGGGAGACCATTGCACCCTATTGATATGAATCGATCTATTGTCAGTAGCTCAGATCGAGCCAGACTCTTGGGCACCCAGAGTTTCTGCTGTTACCTTATCATAGAATTTACAGTGCAGAAGGAGGCCATTCAGCCCATTGAGTCTGCACCAGCTCTTGGAAAGAGCACCCCACCCAAGGTCAACACCTCCACCTTATCCCCATAACCCAGTAACCCCACCCAACACTAAGGGCAATTTTGGACACTGAGGGCAATTTATCATGGCCAATCCACCTAACCTGCACATATTTGGACTGTGGGAGGAAACCGGAGAACCCGGAGGAAACCCACGCACACACGGGGAGGATGTGCAGACTCCACACAGACAGTGACCCAAGCCGGAATCGAACCTGGGACCCTGGAGCTGTGAAGCAATTGTGCTATCCACAAGGCTACCGTGCTGCCCTCAATGCTTCATGTGGGAGCAGGTAATGTGTAGCTCACATCACCAGATAGTCACCTGGGGCGGGCTCAGGTGGCCTATCAGACGGTCATCAACGGGACCACTGGCCGCTGAGTCCCTCTACCGAGGCCTCTGGCAGAAATCCAGAGGAAATGGCAAAAGGGTATGAAAAGAGGGAGATTAAAATAATAATAAATGCTCACAGGCACCAGAAGCACATCAGCAGCGAAGACTCCAGGCAGAGGCAATCGAGACATCGCAGAAGGAAGGAAGAAGCTGCCAGTGAGACTCACCTTCGTGACGACGGACCAGAGCGACTCCACAACCGGACCCATAGATCAATCAATCCATCTTTGCAGGCAGCATAACTGAATCTTGTTTCTCGTGTATATTTTGGGTAAATTTACGGGTTAATTGTGTGTTTAATAAAAATTGTTGTATTTATACTTGTGTTTGTCCTTTGTTCTTCTCACTATTAAAAGACACGTAGGTAAAACTTGGATTAAAATACTGGCCGAAGTATCTGAGGAATTGGATAGATACAACAAAAATATATAATTGCAACAAAAAATAATTCAATTGAAAGCCCCAAAGATAATCGATTCATGTTCTCATGGCCCCCAGCTCCCCCGAGACTCAGATAGCGGAAGAATAGAGACCATTGTGATGTCAGCACAGCGGTGTTGTAATGTCACATGACTCAAAGGAGGCAATAACAAGGGAGAACGAGCCCAATGTTCTACTTTGATCTTAACCTTCCTCCCTCATAGTCTGTAATTCATGGTGCAACTACCTCTGCCCTGCCTTTGCAATCCACAACGGTACAGCAGCTATGGTATTCCTTTTAAATCCTTAACCACACTTGTTCTCGATTTTCTTATTGGGGGTTTGAAGCAGTAAAAATCGTCTACTTACGAGAACTATTCATTTTACAGCTATTAAGATAGACTTGACCTCTAAAGCAGACGATGGTATAGGTCCCGTTGGCAGGTGTTTGACTAAAGCCACCCCCCACCCATCCCCATCTCCTCTCTATTGTGTCAGACTGGGCTATCCCCTATAGCAACCGTTGCTAGGGTTGACAAAGAAAGCCATTTCCCTTTCTTTTTCTTCCACTGTTTCCTTTCATTTAGCCTTTGCTGAATTGTGCGCCTTAAACATTTGCAGCTCTTAATTGGTGCCCAAGTTATTTGAAGAAAAAAGGAGAAAAAAGACCATTTTCAGCAGAAAAGAAACCGGCTCAGGAAAGTGAAGCCAATTCGATTCTTATTTCACCGACAATGATCCAAAGGGTTTGACATCAAACAACTTGTCGCCATGCTTTGTATTTTGCAAGTTGTTGCTTAGAATCAGGTTAGTTGACCAGTCTGAATCCTGGGATGGATGAGAGGGCAGTCTGAAGAGGATAAATTGAACAGACTAGGACCATTTTCCCTCGAGTTTAGAAGAATGAGAGATAATTTCATTGAAACAAAATTCTTAATGGGGTTTTGACAGGATAAATGCTGGGAGGAGGTTTCCCTGAGCTGCAATCGAGAACTCAAGGCTCAGGATAGGGGGGGGGGGGGGGGGGGGGGGGGGGGGGGGAGTCGGCCATTTTGGGCTGAGAGCAATAGAAATGTCTTCATTCAGCATTGTGAATCTTTGGAATTTTCTACCCCAGAGGGTTGTAGATGATCACTCGCAGAGCATATTCAAGACAGAGATCAATATATTTCGATACGAAGGGAATCAAAAGACACGAGGGTAAACCAGGAAAGTGGATTTGAGGTAAAAAAAAATCACTCCCGACCGTACTGGGGGAAGAAGCTCGAGAGACTGGCTGATCATGCTTGTCTCGCCTGCAGGTAATAGGGTAGACAAATGGAATGTCGGCCATTATTTCATGCAATGGAGTTTAAACATAAGGAAGACCGGCTAAAACTACACGAGACACTAGTTAGAGCACACCTGGAATGCTGTGAACAGTTCTAGTCCCTTTATCTAAGGAAAGATGTCCTGGCATTGGAGACAGTCCAGAGAAAGTTCAAAAAATGGATCCCTGGTGTGGAGGGATTTTCTTCTGAGAGGTCGAGCCTGTACTCACTAGAATTTAGAAGAATGAGAGACAACCTTATTGAGACATATAGGATTCTCGGGGTGGGGGGATGTTCGACAGCGTTGATGCTAAGAGGATGATTCCTCTTGTGAGAGACTCAGTCGGTTAGGATTATATTCACTGTAGTTTAGAAGAGTGAGAGGAGATCAAAATTCTAACACATTTAGACAAGGTAGATTCAGAAAAAATGTTCCCGATGGTGGGGGAGTCCAGAACTAGGGGTCATAGTTTGAGAATAAGGGGGAAACCTTTTAGGGCTGAGGTGAGGAGAAATTTCTTCACCCAGAGAGTGATGACTCTGTGGAATTCACTCCCGTGAAAGTAGTTGAGGCCAAAATGTTGTGTAATTTTAAGAAGGAATTAATTATAGCTCTTGGGGATAAAGGCATCAAGGGGTATGGGGGGAGAGGCGGGATCATGTGTGGAACTTGATGATCAGCCATGATCATAATGAATGGTGGAGCAGGCTCGAAGGGCTGAATGGCCTCCTCTTGCTTCTATTTTCTATGTTTCTAAGGGGTCACCGATTTGAGACAGAGATGAGGAGGAATTTCTTCTCTCAAGAGGGTAGTGAATCTGTGGAATCTTTACCGTGGAGAGCTGTACAGGCTGGGTCGTTAAGTGTATTCAAGGCTGAGATAGATATTTTTAATCAGTAAGGGAATCGAGGGTTATGGGGATAAGGTGGGAAAGTGAGGTTGCGGATTATCACATCAGATCAGCCATGATCTCATTGAATGGCAGAGTAGGTGTGATGGACTGAATGGCCTACTTCTGCTCCTATGCCTTATGTAAGTTGTGTTAAACTCTCCAATGTAACATGAACAATGAACATGGGTGGGAGGATGAACTGTGACGAGGATGCAGGGATCCTACAGCATGATCTGGACAGGTTGGGTGAGTGGGCAAATCAATGGCAGATGCAGTATAATTTGGATAATTGAGAGGTTATTCACTTTGGAAGCAAAAAGAGGAAGGTAGATTACTCCCTGAACGGTTGTAAATTGGGAGAGGGGAGTGTGCAGCAGGACCTGGGTGTACTTGTGCACCAGTCGCTGAAGGCAAGCATGCAGGTACAGCAGGTGGCAAAGATGTCCAGACTGCGGGAAGTATTATAGAAGTTCCAGTGAACTGACTGGTCATCAATGTGTTCACAGTGACGAAAGACCTTTCAAGTGTTCTTACTGCACGACTGGATTGAAGACATGGGGTGGGATTCTCCGACCCCCCGCCGGATCGGGGCGGGAATCGCGCCGGTCCCCCCACCCCGGCGATTCTGCGGCCCGCGATGGGCCAAAGTCCTGCTGGTTCTTTGCGTAGATGAGACTAGGTCCCTTACCGACGGGACATGGCGGCGCGGGCAGGCTCCAGGGTCGATCTGGCCCAGAGGGGTGCCCCCACGGTGGCCTGGCGATCGGGGCCCACTGATCCGCAGGCGGGCCTGTGCCGTGGGGGCACTCTTTTCCTACGCGCCGGCCATCAGCCTCCGCCATGGCCGATGCGTAGGTGACCCCCCCCCCCCCCCCGTGCATGCGTGGGGGTGACGTCAGCAGCCGCTGATGCACCCACACATGTGCAGACTCGTGCCGGCTGGTGTGGCGCCAAAGGCCTTCCACGCCAGCCGGCGGGGCGGCAACCACTCCGGGGCGGGCCCCGCCCCTAAAGGTGGAGAGGATTCCTCACCTTTGGGGAGGCCCGAAGCCGGAGTGGTTCATGCCACTCCATCCCGCCGGGATCCCCTGCCCCGCCGGGAATGGGAGAATCCCGCCCGTTATCTGTCCTCACTGCCCACCAGCGAATTCACACTGGGGAGAGGCCATTCATCTGCTCTGTGTGTGGGAAAGGATTTACTCATTCATCTCATCTGCGGACACACCAGCGAATTCACAGTGGGGAGACTTTTTAAATGTCAGGACTGTGTGAAGGGCTATAAAAGTTCCTCGGAACTGATGTTTCATCACCGTGTTCACACTGGGGAGAGGCCGTTCAGGTGCTCTCACTGTGGGACTATGTTCAGCCGATCATCTGATCTGATTGTACATCAGCGAGTTCACACTGGGGAGAGGCCCTTCAACTGCTCTGAGTGTGGGAAGGGATTCACTCGGTTATCCACCCTGCTGGAACACCAGCAACTTCACAAGTGGGCAGCACAGTGGTTAGCATTGCTGCCTACGGCGCTGAGGACCTAGATTCGAATCCCGGCCCTGGGTCACTGTCTGTGTGGAGTTTGCACATTCTCCCCGTGCCTACGTGGGTTTTACCCCCACAACCCAAAGATGTGCAGGGTAGGTGGATTGGCCATGCTAAATTGCCCCTTAATTGGAAAAAATTAATTAGGTACGCTAAATTTATTTTAAAAAGGTACAGATGTAATAGGAAAAATGGCAGTCAATCTGTGCACAGGCAGCTCCCACAAGTATTGTTTTTTTGACAATGGCTGAAGGATATTCTCCAGGGCTCTGGGGAGAACTCACCTGGTTGTCTTCTAATAACACCATGCTGACAGTAACCAAGGATCTTCTTGTCTTGGGCCATTCTCATTGTGTAATGGATTTTCTTGGCCTGGTTTCTTTGCTTTTCACTTCTCTCAGCTGATGTCAACCTCTTCCCATGCACCTGACATGCTCAGGAGGCCAGGCTGGTACAGGGCTCTCAGTCAGCCTAGTTACATGGAGTATTAGGGGGCTGAATGGCCCAGTTAAGCATCCTTTAGTGCTTTCACATCACTAAAGCCTTAACACTGATATTGCATTCTTTCAGAAGCACCTTTGTGTTATTGATCACACTAGATTACGTACAGCCTGAGACGGCCAGGTGTTTCATTCCAACTTTCACAGTAAAGTTGGGGGGAACGGCAACTTTGATTAACAAAGAATCTCAGATCCTGGAGGACATTACACAAAGGTCAGTGGTTCACTTTTTCAATCCCCTGTCGTGTTGGTGAACGTCTTTGCCCCAACTGGGCCAACATGAAATGTATTTAGCGCTTCTCTCTCCCTTCCCAATCTAGACACCCGCCATCTTATTTCCGGAGATCAGAATTGCGTCACACAGGGCTGGATACAACCATAGATACAGTGCTAACCAATGTGTCACCGTGCCTCTTATAAGGGCATCAAGCCTCCTGGCGCCCTCTGGGCCAACCTGCGGCAGGTCCTCCCACAAAACTCTGCAAGCATTCGTGCTGGACGGATCTGGGGAGAAAAGGGCACCGTAGAAGTTTCGAATTTGGGCCCTAATCTCCTCTGGATCTGAGACAAGGGACCCGTTGTCGGCCAGTAGCGTAAGGAGCTGCTGACAGACTCCGCACCGTTTATCCAGGGGGAGCCACCCCAGGACTCGACAATTTGCAGTCGTGCAGCGTGCCCTTCTCTCTGTACACCAGCCGCAGGGCCGGGTCCTCATCGGGCTGACCGAGACGTGACTCCAAGTCGAGCACCTCCTTCTCCAACTCCTCGACCCTGGATTTCCACCTCTTTATCGACCCCCCCTCGCATACTCCTGACAGAAGGTACACACATGACTCTTGCCCATGTCCCACCATAGCCTCAAGGAGGGGAAGCCTCCCTGCTTCCTTCTCCAGCTGGTCCAGAAGCGACGAAACAAGCCCAGGAACCGCTCATCCTCCAGCAGCAGCTTGTTAAAATGCCAGTGGGCAGATTGCGACTGAGCGCGAGACAGGGCGAGCCCCATCCACACAAAACGGTGGTCCGAGCAAGGCACCTGCTGCACAGGTACGCCCTTGAAATGTAGAGGCAGCCGATTCTGGAAGCTCCGACCCCAGGCCTCACAAAGGTGAAGATGCTGGAGTCAGGATGGAGAGTCTGGCAGATGGCCACCAAGTTAAAGAACCCGACCAAGTTCCTTAACTTCACCACCGCACGACAGCTGCACTGGGCACAGAGATGGTCCTGTATCTCAAGGATGCAATTAAACATGCCCCCCCCCCCCCCCCCCCCCTCCGGACGATGCACACGCCCGTGGCGATGGTGCCAAGATGAGTGGACACTTGCTCGAAGAAAGTCGTCTGCAACTGGCCAGCCTGGGGAGCATAGACATTCACAAGCTGAAGTACCTCACCGCAGACCGTCAGGTGCAGCAAGCAGCCTGGCTGTGGCTCCTTGAGGCGGGTATTTGGGGATGGAGCGCAGTGTCTCTTCCTGATGAATTGGCTGTTCCACATCGGGAAACCCAGGAACGTCAACAGACCACAGAAAGACACAGATTTTTCCTCTTGGCTCCTATTTGAAACCTTTGGCTACAGCAAAGCCACAGGTCTTGATTCAGGGCCCCATTCTCCAATACTAATAACAGATGTGACAGATGTTCCCTGGCCCCTGCGGACCACACTCACACGTTCTGAACGTGCTCAAAGCTGGCTGCTTTTAATCATCTTTCTTTCGAGATTCTCCCCAAAGTTTTCGATGTTCATTTGCAGCCATGTCCTTTGCTCACGCCTGTGGTCACAGCCGAATTGGTCAGTTCCACTAAGATTACGGCAGACGTCATTGCATTGACTGCGTTAATCGCTCGCAGGTGGGTTCTATTCAATTAGAGATCCCCCAAACGTCCCACTGCTTCCTCTCAGTTAGAAGACAAAGTCTTCTCTTGGAGAAGATTAAATATACCATCAGAGAAATGCTATCGTAGATGACAGCCTTTCTTTAACCAATTAATTACTGATGATTGTTAATTTAAATGGGGCTTTTTTTGCAAAGGGGATGTTTGATTGTTTATTGTGTAGGGGGGCAGTGTATTTATTGTATTGGACTCTGTACCCCCCCCCAACACAGTAAACAAAGCAGCAGCAGAGTCCAATACAATAAACACACTGCCCCCCCCCAACACAGTAAACAAGCAGCAGACAGAGACCAATACAATAAATACACTCCACCCCCCCACCCCCACAGTAAACAAGCAGCAGACAGAGACCAATACAATAAATACACTGCCCCCCCCCCCCAGTAAACAAACAGCAGACAGAGACCAATACAATAAATACACTGCCCCCCCCCCCCAGTAAACAATCAAGCAGCAATGTATTTATTGTATTGGACTCTGGCTGCTGTTTGTTTACTCTGTGTGTGGGGGGGGGGGGCAGTGTGTTTACTGGGGGGGGGGGGGCAGTGTGTTTACTGTGTGGGGGGGGGCAGTGTATTTATTGCATTGGACTCTGCTGCTGTGTGTTTACTGTGTGTGGTGGGGGGGGGGGCAGTGTATTTATTGTATTGGAGTCTGTCTGCTGTTTGTTTACTGTGGGGGTAGGGGGGCAGTGTATTTATTGTATTGGACTCTGTCTGCTGCTTGTTTACTGTGTGGGGGGGGGGGCAGTGTATTTATTGTATTGCACTCTCTCTGCTGTTTGTTTACTGTGTGGGGGGGGGGCAGTATATTTATTGTATTGCACTCTCTCTGCCGTTTGTTTACTGTGTGTGGGGGGGGCAGTGTATTTATTGTATTGGATTCTCTCTGCTGTTTGTTTACTGTGTGGGGGGGGTCAGTGTATTTATTGTATTGGAGTCTGTCTGCTGTTTGTTTACTGTGTGGGGGGGGGGGCAGTGTATTTATTGTATTGGAGTCTGTCTGCTGTTTGTTTACTGTGTGGGGGGGGGGCAGTGTATTTATTGTATTGGAGTCTGTCTGCTGTTTGTTTACTGTGTGGGGGGGGTCAGTGTATTTATTGTATTGGAGTCTGTCTGCTGTTTGTTTACTGTGTGGGGGGGGGGGGGTCAGTGTATTTATTGTATTGGACTCTGTCTGCGGCTTGTTTACTGTGTGGGGGGGGTCAGTGTATTTATTGTATTGGACCCTCTCTGCTGTTTGTTTACTGTGTGGGGGGGTCAATGTATTGGGGGGGGGGGGGGATGTCAGTGAATACCTTATCCAAAGGCACCTCCGGCAGTGCTGCATTCTCTCAGCCTCGGTTACATCCTCCACTTAACCCCTGACCCCACCCGGAGGGCAGGGGTTGTGTTCTGCTGCCAACTGCACAATCACAACTGATGAACGACTTCATTGTGAAAAGTCACACAAATTAAACGGAGCATCCCACAGCTCACTGGGCAAGAAAATTTTCACAAATATTTTATAAATGGATAGAACCGCAAGCTGTTTCTTCGTCTTTCAGCTGGAAGGTGAAGCTCCACCAATGAGAGAGACTGGTTAACAAAGACCATTTGAGTTCAGGTGGAATATTCTATTGATATCCCCCAGCCCACCGAAGCTTCCTCTGCGTACGTCAGGATGGGTTTCACTTGCGGGAGGATCCAGGTCGACTCGGCTGTCATTAGGAAGAAAGCCAGAGATTCGTGGATCTTGGAAAGGGGACAAGTTTGTGGGTTTGTTTTCTAGTCAGAGGCAGGGTGGCTGCAAAAAGAGGAGTTCTCATTTAAATTGTCCGTGAGTGTCTGAACCGCCATCGGAACTCTCTCGCTCACTCTGACCCCATGGGGAGGGGACACGGCCCCACGTTATCCCTCACAGTTTGATCCCCTGCAGGTTCTGTCTCAGGTTCAACGCCACTTGTTCCTGCCTCGTCTTCTCCAATTTAAATGCATCCCTGTTGGCTTTTTTCTCCATTCTTCGCTCCTACATTGGGACCAGAAAGAGAGAGGGAGAAATGGTTAAAAGAGGCAACACATTTTTCAACAAGCATCAGAGTAAATAACAGACGAAATATTAACGGTGAGGCTAGAATCACTGCCGTTTATTACAGCAACACGCCAGAGACAATCTGTACCAAGTCTTTCAATATTTACTGAAAAGCTCTTTTCAACGCTGCATCTTCCTGCCCTCTGAAACACTCCTCACCACGCGTTAGTGTGTACGCAGCACAAACCACCCAATCTGGCTGCAATAATGCCCTTTAATAAACTATGGGTCCGCTCCGTGGAGGGAGGGGACAGTCTTTAATCTGATACTTCATGGGATGTGGGTGTTGCCCATCCCTAATTGCCCTTGAACCGAGTGATTTGCTTAGCATTTTCAGAGGACAGTTAAGAGCCAACCACATTGCTGGGGGTCTGGAGTCACGTGTAGGCCAGGGCGGGTAAAGAGGGCAGATTTCCTTCCCCTGAAGGACATCAGTGAACCAGATGGGTTTTTGCGACAGTCGATGACAGTTTCACGGTCACCATTACGGAGACTAGTTTTCAATTTAAACTCCATCCGCTGTGGTGGTGGGGGGCTGTGTCCCCAGGGTATTAGCTGGGTCTCTGGGGTACTAGCCCAGTGATATTCCCACTGCGTCAGCATCTCCCCACCATTGACATTGCCCGGTGATACGCTCCTCAGAGAGTATCTGGGATTTATGTTCTTGCTGTGTTCTGGAGCGCGACATTTTCCTCACCTTCCGTTCTCCTTTAATTGTCTGTTTCCGGATCTTGCGCTCCGATTTGCTCTCGTCCCGTGGACGGGGTTGCGTCGAGACTCTGGGCAAGTCGCTGATGTTAATTGTTTCTAGTCGTTCCAGCTGTTTAGCAGTGAGGTTCCGTTTGGGTAGAACATCCAATGGAACCCCAGTTTTCTTGGATACCTTGATTTGATTGAGCTGAAAAGAGGAAAAATCACAGGCTGACAATCTACAACTTGCATTGCAATGAAGTTCCCGTGATAATTATTTGGGACATGTTAAGACAGGTGCTCAAAAGCTCAGGTCAGAGTTAAGTTTGAAGTACTGTTTTGAAGAGGGTTGTGTTGGAGATGTTCACGAAGAGAATCCTAGAGTTTGGGGTCCTGGCAACAGAAGGCACAGCCTCCAATGGCAGCGCGGTGAAACAACAGGATTAATCTCACCAAGAGGCAAACTCCCCAAACCAACGCTGCACAGCTCCACATCCAAATAGAAAACAGCCAAGGAATGTTTTGCTACATTTAATGTTTTCTTACCAATGCAAGTCCTCTGTAATGTCTGCACTGGTGGGGGTCACCAGAACTTGGGGTGTTAGAGATCAGACCAATAAATCCACTGGGGAGTTCAGGAGAACCCTGTTGTCCAGACAGTGGTGAGAATGAAGGACAGGGGCACCCCCTCTTAATCACTGCCCAGAGGGCAGCATGGTGGCACAGTGGTTAGCACTGCTGCCCCATGGCACTGAGGTCCCAGGTTCGATCCTGGCTCTGGGTCACTGTCCGTGTGGAGTTTGCACATTCTCCCCATGTTTGCGTGGGTCTCACCCCCACAACCCAAAGATGTGTAGGGTAGGTGGATTGGCCACGCTAAATCGCCCCTGAATTGGAAAAGATGAATTGGGTACTCAAAATTTATTTTAAAAACCCAGAATTCAGAAATAGTCCCGACTAGTTAACCTCAAAGTGCCATCAGCGTAAATTCCAGCTGTGGAGGGGGGTCCGTGGCAAAACTCCCCCCCCCCCCCCCCCCCCGCCCTGGCACCCTACAGCCCCAGAGGTTTCTCAGAGGGAGACTACAAGAGGTTTGGAGAAGGGAACAGCACCAAATAAATAACACACTTTGAACTTTACTGTGATGCAGATGAGGGAAGCTGGACAACACATTCTCCTCAGAGAGCATCCAGGGTCACTTTGGTTGGGTGGGCACGGGGAAAGGGCGATGGTGACATTCTGACTTTGACCAATAGTGTAAAGCGAGTGATATCGATTCAGCCCCCCCATCCACTGATATCACTCATTCTGCATTATAACTCAGAGTCAAAATCATCCCCACAACCACAGTAATTGGTGGAAGAATGCCAGGTTCCCCTCCATGAAGGATATTACTGATTCAGCTGGGTTACTCACAACAATTTTTGTGTCAAATTTTACAGGAGGCAGCCCAACAATCAAAATGATTGAGTTCAATTTCACAACCTCTGCTGGCAGGATTAGACCTCATGCTGGTCCAGCATTAGAACAAGATGTCGTTCAGATAGACCGGGATTCCAATGTGCTGCTGCCTTGGGCCACCCTGCCCATCCTAGTGGAACCGCACAGCCATGGTCTTAGTGAGCGGGGAAACACGGTGCGAGTGGGCAAGCACTTAGCGACAATGCGACATCCTTCACCCCGTCACTCCCATTTAACAAGAGGCAGAGACGGATGGACATTTACGGCAGCATCCATTCTTCATACCTTTGGTGGATCTGTTATCAGCTTCGGGTGGTTGTATAGATTTGAATAGGTGCCTGTACGAGAAAAAGATTCAGACTGAGGATTCAAGGTAATGTATGGTAACAATTCCACCACAATGCCCCTCCCGAGAACGTGGGCTATGCCAATCACGGGTATCTTTGTTTTGGTGAAGTGGATTGAGGGATATATACTATCCCAGGACAACGAGGAGCACTCCCCTGGTCTTCCAGATATTCCCATGGGATTACATCCACCCAAAATATCTCATCTCAAAGGCTGCATCTCCAACAATACAGCAGTCCCTTACTGGGACGGGGAAATATCCATGGAGTGGGCCGTGGATCTGACCCCCCCCCCCCCAAAAAACCTCTGACCCAGAAGCGAGTATGTGACCCACTGAGTCACAGCTGATGGAGGGGGAGCCGCCCTGTAACCAGTACTTACTGAGGATAGATTCACAGTCCCATTGCTCCGTTGGTTCTTCAATGACCAGCATCTCAGTCTCTTCCTTCTCCTCTTCCACCTCCTTTAGTAGAACGTCTCCTCTTGGCCCCAGGTCATCAGGCATCTGACAGCTGCCGGCAAGATTGAGAGGATTGAGAATTCCCTTAAAAAGCAAAGAAAATGACACAACTCGCCGCTCCACTGGGTTGAAAAAGGGAGTGGGTATCTCCGCGCTACAGCACTTAGCCCCACTGAACATTGTTTGCATTTAAGAAACACAATTTACTAGAATGGTACAAGGAATGCGGAGTTTTGGTTAAGTGGGAACACTGGGAAAGCTGCCATTTTCCTCAGTCGAGCAGAAGGGGTTACCTGGAGATTGGATCGTGAGGCAGGAAACCAGAGCAAACAGACTAAAGATAATCGGACAAATAACCGGAGCAGAGGGCGGCGGGGAGATGAGAATTGTTTTCTCCTCCATGTTGAGTGTTTAAGATCTGGCATGCGCTGCCTGAAAAGGCAGTAGAAGCAGATTCAATAATCATTTCCATGAAGAAATTAGATATTTAAAAAGTTAAAACAAATTGCAGGAGTATGAGGAAAGAGGAGTGGGACGAATTTGATAGCAAAGGACTGACAGGCCGAATGGCCTCCTGTGCGATATAATTCTGCTCCCATTTTATATTCACTTACTCTTTTGCTTTCTGGGTGTGATAATCACTGATGACTTCATTCAGCCGTGTGCTATCCACCTGAATACATCCTTCCAGTTCATGGTGATCCAGAGCTCCGATCTCATCATCATCGTACTCCTCGAACAGCTAAAGCAGGCAGGCACAGAGTTACTGCACAGAACACTATCCGAAGAGTTACATCTACTTTCAACATCTTTCAGAAGAAACGTAAAAACAATACGGTAATAACAACATGGGATTTCAACTTCCCCAATATTAACTGGGATACACAGTGTGGAAGGCTCAGAAGGGGTGAAATTCTTCTAATGTATCCAGGAGAGAGCTTTTTAGGCTGGTACGTAGAAAGAGAGAACTAGTTCTAAGGAAGTTGTTTCAGTGGGGGAGCATTTCGGTAATAGCGACCATAACTCAGTAAGATTCAAGGGAGTTGTGGAAACGGACAAAAATGGGCCCCAGATAAAAGTTCTGAATTTTAATAGGATAAGGCAGGATCTGGCCAAAGTCGACCGGGAGCAGTGATTTGTAGGAAAGGAAAAGTTATATCGGAGCAATGGGATTCATTCAAAAAGGAAAGAGAGACACTACAGGACCAACATGTTCCCGGAAAGGTGAAGGGTAGGAGCAATAAGTCTAGAGAACCCTGGATGTCAAGGGAAATACAGGATTGGATAAAGGATAAAAGGGAAGCTTGTAGCAGATACCGAGGGCTCAAAACAGCAAAAGCCCTGGAGGGGCATAGAAAGTGCAGGGGGTTACGTAAACAAAAAATCAGGAGAGGGAAGAGGGAAAAGCACTGGCGGGTAAAATAAAGGAAAGTCCAAATGTGTTTTATAAGCATATTAAGGGCAAGAGGATGACATGAGAAAGAGTAGACACCACTAGGGACCAACGTGGCAACATGTATACAGAGCCAGAAGACATAGGTGAGGTTTTAGATGGGTACTTTGCATCTGTGTTCACTATGGAGATCAGAAAGAGGGACTGTTATGTACTTGAACAAATTAAGATAAGAGAGGGAGGGAGCAGGTATTAATGGTTTTAACGGGCTTCAAAGTGGATCAATCCCCAGGCCCAGATGAGATGTATCCCAGGCTGCTGTGGAAGGCAAAGGAGCAGATTGCAGAGGAATGACAATTTTCAAATCTTCTCTGGCCACAGGAGAGGTGCCAGAGGACTGGGGCACAGCTATTCAAGAAGGGTGGTAGGGATAAACCTGGAAATTACAGGCCAGCGAGTCTAACACCAGTGGTAGGGAAACTATTGGAAAACATTCAGAGGGACAGAATTAATTTCCACTTGGAGAGGCAGGGATTAATCAAGGATTTTGTCAAAGGGAAAACACGTCCAACAAATTTGATTGAATGTTTCGAGGAGGTGACTAAGTGTAAAGTTTTTTTTTAAAATTTAGATTATCCAATTATTTTTTCCAATTAAGGGGCAAATTAGCGTGGCCAATCCACCTACTCTGCACATTTTTGGGTTGTGGGGGCGAAACCCACGCAAACACGGGGAGAATGTGCAAACTCCACACGGACAGTGACCCAGAGCCAGGATCGAACCTGGGACCTCGGCGCCGTGAGGCAGCTGTGCTAGACTAAGTGTAAAGTTGATGTCAGTGTAGTTGATGTAGTCTCCATGAATTTCAGTAAAGCTTTTGACAAGGTCTCACATGGGAAACTGGTCAAGAAGCCAAGAGCCCATGGGATCCAGGGCAGTGATTAGTGCTGGGTCCCTTGCTGTTTGTAGTGTACATTAATGATCTGGACTATAAATGTAGGAGGTATGATCAGTAAGTTTGTAGATGACACAAAAATCAGTGGTGTGGTAAATAAATAGTTCCTAAGTTCATAAGATACAGGAGCAGAATTAGGCAATTTGGCCCATCGAGTCGGACCCACCATTCGATCATGGCTGATCTCACCCTGGGCTTAACTTCACCGTCCTAGCCCGTTCTCCATAACCCTTCTATCCATTACTAATTAAAAATCTATCTCCTCCTTAAATTTACTCACTGTCCCAGCATCCACCACACTCCAGGGTTGCAAATTCCACAGATTCACAAACCAATGGGAGAAGTAGTTTCTCCTCAACTCGGTTTCCTCCACAAGTTCTGAAAGACGTGCTTGTTAGGTGAATTGGACATTCTGAATTCTCCCTTTGTGCATCCGAACAGGCGCCGGAATGTGGCGACTAGGGGCTTTTCACATTAACTTCATTGTCGTGTTAATGTAAGCCTACTTACAATAAAGATTATTAAAATTTGCTACCTCTTATCCTGAGACTATGATCCCTTGTTTTAGAATGTCCCACAAGAGGAAGCATCAGCTCCTTGTCTACTTTATCCATGCTGTTTAGCATCTTGTATACCTTAATTAGATCTCCCCTCATTCTTCTAAATTCTAGAGAGTATAGGCCTAAACATTGATGATTTGGAGTTGGGGACCAAGGGCAATGTGTCCAAGTTTGCAGATGACACTAAGATGAGTGGTAAAGCGAAAAGTGCAGAGGATACTGGAAGTCTGCAGAGGGATTTGGATAGGTTAAGTGAATGGGCTCGGGTCTGGCAGATGGAATACAATGTTGACAAATGTGAGGTTATCCATTTTGGTAGGAATAACAGCAAACGGGATTATTATTTAAACGATAAAATATTAAAGCATGCCGCTGTTCAGAGAGACTTGGGTGTGCTAGTGCATGAGTCACAGAAGGTTGGTTTACAAGTGCAACAGGTGATTAAGAAGGCAAATGGAATTTTGTCCTTCATTGCTAGAGGGATGGAGTTTAAGACTAGGGAGGTTATGTTGCAATTGTATAAGGTGTTAGTGCGGCCACACCTGGAGTATTGTGTTCAGTTTTGGTCTCCTTACTTGAGAAAGGACGTACTGGCGCTGGAGGGTGTGCAGAGGAGATTCACTAGGTTAATCCCAGAGCTGAAGGGGTTGGATTATGAGGAGAGGTTGAGTAGACTGGGACTGTACTCGTTGGAATTTAGAAGGATGAGGGGGGATCTTATAGAAACATTTAAAATTATGAAAGGGATAGGATAGATGCGGGCAGGTTGTTTCCACTGGCGGGTGACAGCAGAACTAGGGGGCATAGCCTCAAAATAAGGGGAAGTAGATTTAGAACTGAGTTTAGGAGGAACTTCTTCACCCAAAGGGTTGTGAATCTATGGAATTCCTTGCCCAGTGAAGCAGTTGAGGCTCCTTCATTACATGTTTTTAAGGTAAAGATAGATAGTTTTTTGAAGAATAAAGGGATTAAGGGTTATGGTGTTCGGGCCGGAAAGTGGAGCTGAGTCCACAAAAGATCAGCCATGATCTCATTGAATGGCGGAGCAGGCTCGAGGGGCCAGATGGCCTACTCCTGCTCCTATTTCTTATGTTCTTATGTTCTTAAACTGTTCAATCTCTCCTCATACGACAAACCCCATATCTCTGGAATCAACCTAGTGAACCTCCTCTGAACTGCCTCCAATGTCACTACATCCTTCCTCAAATAAGGGGACCAAAACTGTGCTCAATACTCCAGATGTGGTCTTACCAACGCCGTGTACAGCTGTAACAACACTTCCTTACCTTGATACTCTATTCCTTTTGCTATAAATGCCAACATTCCATTTGCATTCTTTATTATCTGCTGTACCTGAATGCTAGTTTTCTGTGACTCATGCACGAGGACACCCAGATCCCTCTGCAATGGAGCGCCCCGAAGTCTCGCCCCATTTGGATAATATGTTGCCATCCCATTTTTCCAAACAAAATGCATGACCTCACACTTATCCACATTAAACTCCATCTGCCACATTTTGGCCCACCCTCCTAACCTATCTATATCCATTTGTCGGGTTCTCATTACCTCATTGCAACTTACTGTCCCACCTATTTTTGTGTCATAATAATATGCCTACAGAACCTTTTTACCCCTGTATCCAAGTCGGAAATATAGATTGTAAATAGCTGGGGCCCAAGGACCGAACCTCTGGCACCCCATTAGTTACATCTTGCCATCCAGAAAAAGTCCCATTTATCCCCTCTCTGCCTCCTGTCCTTCAGCCAGTCTTCTATCCAAGCTGATAATTACCCCAACCCCATGTGATCTAACCTTGTGCATTAACCATCTCCGTGGCACCTTATCAAACGCCTTTTGAAGTCCAGATATATTACATCTACAGGATCCCCATTATCCACTTTGTTTGTTATATTTTCGAAGAACTCGAGCAAATTAGTCAAACAATCCCAATAGTTTGTCGAGTACCGTTTTCCTATTGACGTTAATTGTTCTAAGTTCCTCCCTTTCTATTACCTCTGAAATGCTCGTTCCTATAGGAATGGTATTCGTGTCCTCCACCATGAAAACGGAGGCAAAGTATTGATTTAGCATCTTTGCCATTTCTGTGTTCTCCACCATTAACTCTCCGGTTTCATCTTCCAAGGGACCAACATTCACTTCAGCAACTCTCTTCCCTTTTATGTACTTGTAGAAGCGTTTGTGTTCTTTTTGATATTCTGCACTACTTTTCTTTCGAATTACCTCAGCTCTTTCTATTCCTTTTTGAGTATCCCTTTATGTTTGAAAGTTTCCCAATCTTCCAGCCTGTCACTGGCCTTTGCAATATGATACACCTTAGTTTTTGTCTTTTTAATGTCCTTGACCTCCTCGTTTAGCCGTGTGTTTTTTACCCTCTTTCTTCCTCACTGGGATATATTTTAGTTGTGAGGAATTGAGTATCTCTTTAAACAACTGCCACTGTTCATCAGCTGCCTTACCTTTTAGCCTTCCAGCCCAGTCTATACAGGTCAGGTCTGTCCTCATGTCCAAGTAATTTATTTTGTTTAGTTCCAGGACTCCACTTTCTCGTCCACAAACTGAATTTTGAATTCAACCATACTATAGAACATAGAACCGTATGCCACACTGCAGACCCTTCGGCCCACGATGTTGTGCCGACCATTTATCCTAATCCAAGATCAACCTAACCTGCACCCCTTCAATTTACTGCTGTCCATGTGCCTGTCCAAGAGTCGTTGAAATGTCCCAAATGACTCAGACTTCACCACCTCTGCTGGCAGTGCATTCCACACACCCACTACTCTCTGTAAAGAACCTACCTCTGACATCTCCCCTATACCTCCCTCCAATAAACTTAAAATGATGTCCCCTCGTGACAGCCATTTCCATCCTGGGAAAAATTCTCTGGCTATCCACTCTATCCATGCCTCTCATCACCTTTTATACCTCTATCAAGTCACCTCTCTTCCTTCTTCGCTCCAGTGAGAAAAGCCCTAGCTCCCTCAATCTTTCTTCACAAGACATGCCCTCCATTCCAGGCAGCATCCTGGTAAATCTCCTCTGCACCCTCTCCAAAGCATCCACGTCCTTCCTATAATGAAGCGACCAGAACTGGACACAATATTCCAAGTGTGGTCTAACTAGGGTTTTATAAAGCTGCAGCAAAACCTCGCGGCTCTTAAACTTAATCCCCCTGTTAATGAAAGCCAACACACAATACGCCTTCTTAACAACCTTGGTGGCAACTTTGAGGGATCCATGTACGTGGACTCCAAGATCCCTCTGTTCCTCCACACTTCCAAGAATCCTGCCTTAACCCTGTATTCAGCATTCAAATTTGACCTTCCAAAATGAATCACTTCACATTTATCTAGGTTGAACTCCATCTGCCACTTCTCAGCCCAGCTCTGCATCCTGTTGTAACCTGCAATAGCCCTCAACACTATCTACAACTCCCCCAACCTTCGTGTCATCGGCAAACTTACTAATCCACCTTTGCACTTCCTTATCCAAGTCATTTATAAAAACCACAAAGAGCAGAGGTCCCACAACAGATCCCTGCGGGACACCACTGGTCACCGAACTCCAGGCGGAATATTTTCCATCCACTACCACTCGCTGTCTTCTTTCGGCCAGCTAATTCTGTATCCAGACAGCCAAATTTCCCTGTATCACATGCCCCCTAACTTTCTGAATGAGCCTACCATGGGGAACCTTATCAAATGCCTTACTGAAATCCATATACGCCACAGCCACTGCCCGACCTTCATAAATGTGTCTCGTCACATCCTCAAAGAATTCAATGAGGCTTGTGAGGCATGACCTGCCCCTCACAAAGCCATGCTGACTATCTTTAATCAAACTATGTCTTCTCAATAATCATAAATCCTATCTCTCAGAATCCTTTCCAATATTTTGCTCACCACAGACGCAAGACTAATGTGGGTCTGTAATTCCCAGGGATTTCCCGATTCCCTTTCTTGAACAGAGGAACAACATCGCCTCCCTCCATCCGGTCCTACTCCAGTGGAGAGTGAGGACGCAAAGATCATCGCCAATGGAGCAGCAATCTCCTCCCTCGCTTCCCATAGTAACCTTGGGTATATCCCGTCAGGCCCAGGGGACTAATCTATTCTGATGCTTTTCAAAATTTACAGCACATCCTCGTTTTTAATATCAACCTGTTTGAGTCTATTAACCTGGTTGACGCTGTTCTCATGAGCAACAAGGTCCCTCTCTCTCGTAAATACTGAAGCAAAATATTCATTTAGGACCTCCCCCATCTCCTCAGACTCTAGGCACAAGTTCCCTCCACTATCCCTGATCAGCCCTACTCTCACTCTGATCATCCCTTTATTTCTCACACAAGTGCAGAATGCCTTGGGGTTTTCCCTAATCCTTCCCACCAGGGCTTTTTCATACCGTCGTCCAGCACTCCTAAGTCCTTTTTGAGTTCCTTCCTGGCTATCTTGTAACCCTCTAGAGCCATGCCAGATCCTTGCTTCCTCAACCTTACGTAAGCTTCCTTCTTCCTCGTGACTAGAAGCTCCACTTCTCTTGTCATCCAAGACTCCTTCAACTTACCATTCCTCAGTGGGACAAAGCTATCCAGCACTCGCAGCAAGTGCTCCTTAAACAATCCCCACATTACTGTTGTGCATTTCCCCAAGAACAACTGTTCCCACTTTATAGAATTTACAGTGCAGAAGGAGGCCATTCAGCCCATCGAGTCTGCACCTGCTCTTGGAAAGAGCACCCTACCCAAGGTCAACACCTCCACCATATCCCCATAACCCAGTAACCCCACGCAACACTAAGGGCAATTTTTTTGGCCACTAAGGGCAATTTATCATGGCCAATCCACCTAACCTGCACATCTTTGGGCTGTGGGAGGAAACCGGAGCACCCGGAGGAAACCCACACACACACGGGGCGGATGTGCAGACTCCACACAGACAGTGACCCAAGCCGGAATCGAACCTGGGACCCTGGAGCTGTGAAGCGATTGTGCTATCCACAATGCTACCGTGCTGCCCTCAGCTCCTGTCTAATAGCAGTATAATTTCCCCTCCCCCAATTAAATACCTTCCCATACTGTATGTTCCTATCCCTCTCCGTGACTATGGTAAAGGTCAAGGCGTTGTGGTCACTGTCACCAAAGTACCTTTTGTGTAAACTGACCTTCTCAAACCGATCATCCAACAGGGTGAGTTGCTCATTTCGTCTTATCACAGATGATGTCATGGAGTAGGTGGTGAAGCGACTCCTGGTCTCCTCCTCGAGAAAGGGGAACTCTCTCTCTCTACCCTCATTGCTGGCAATCCTTGAGCCACCATCATCAGAGAGAGCACCAGTCGAGTCACAGTCTTCATCTTCGGTATCCTCCCACTCCTCATCATCATCGGAATGCCTAAAGAACAAATAGACAATCCATTCACTCTGGCATTGTGATGAATGTAGAAATTGTTACATATTATATTTCATGTTTGTTACAATTATGTTATTAAAAACCCAGGTTTAAAATACAAAGTGTGTCTACCAAAGCTGTAATAAAGGTGTCGTAAAAGGTGTGGTAATTATTGATTTTAACCATTTACTTGTTTACAGAAACATTGCTAATGGTACATTGTTTTGATTGCAGGAGATACCCTGGGGTGTAGAGAACTTGAGCGATTGTATTTAGTCCCAGCTAAGCAGGTGATGGGACATCGAAGTGGGATATAGATGATTTAATTAATGGGAGGAGCCAGGTCTGTCTGTAGTTTGCAGTTTTTTGAAATCTTGTTAGACTCTTCTGCTCAACCTCAAAAGACAGAAGGACTTTCAGGTTAGTATAGAGAAATACAGCACAGAACAGGCCCTTCGGCCCACGTTGTTGTGCCGAACCTTTGTCCTAGGTTAATCATAGAATTTTGGACACTAAGGGCAATATATCATGGCCAATCCACCCAACCTGCACATCTTTGGACTGTGGGAGGAAACTGGAGTACCCGGAGGAAACCCACGCACACATGGGGCGGATGTGCAGACTCCACACAGACAGTGACGCAAGTCGAAATCGAACTTGGGATCCTGGAGCTGTGAAGCAATGTGCTATCCACAAGGCTACCGTGCTGCCCTTAGGTTGTTCCTGAAAAGAGCCTCTCCCTCCAAAGGTCTGCACAGATAACCAAGTAACCTGTTTCGTTAACTTTATCTATAGGTGGTATTTGAACTATATTGGGTTGATTAATTAGATTAAGTGGCAGTTTTTCCTTTCAGTAAAGAACTGTTTGAATGTTAATTAGAAAGCTATTTCTTTGATGTTAATGTGTTTAATTCTGTGTTTCAGTTAATGTTTGCTTTAATAAAAAGATACCTATTGGTCATCACTCCCGAGATGAAGTATCCTTTCCTCACAGTTTTACAAATTGGAAAATAGTTTGAGCTTCTTGTCCGGTATCTTAACATCACATCTCGGGACGTCCCAATAGAAAGCAGATCACTGACAAGCTAATGTTTTGGGAGCATTGTCCTAACTGCTCTGAAGAAAACCAAGCAGCCAATTTGTGCACAGTAAGAGGCCTTAGACCGCGAATGAGATAAATGATCAGTTAAGTCTGTCAGGTACAGCTGGTTTGACGGAGGAATGTTGTTGGCAGGGGTGGCAGCGGGTGAATCTCTTCCTTTCCATCAAATAGTACCATGGGGTTTTTTTTTACAGTCTGCTTGAATGGTCGTGAGGGGCACAGAAAAAACGTGGGTCTTGTTTTAACAGCTGGGGTGAAAAATGGCTCTAAAACGACAGCATTGGGGTGTCACGCTGTTTGGTTTCAGGCAATCTGAATGAAACAGCCCTTTCCCACTGCGATAGTTTATTCCCTGTTCTGTGTTTGTTGCCGAGATTCTGTGGCAACGGTGAGGATCAGTGATGTTAGGGTAGCCTTGTGTCATGACAAGATCGAGGGATTTTGCTCCACTCCTGGGAACGCAGATGCAAGGGATTGGGGAAAAAAACAATGCTAGAGGAGGAAGGAAAATGCAATCAGCCGATGGGACCTGGATAATTGGAAATGCCAGCGCACTGCTGCAGAGCCATATCATTAAACCTACACATAAATATTCAAACAACTGTATTACAACCAATAACCCATCAAATCATCTCACCTCAACAACTGTGAGGGGTTGCACAGAAAGTTCCCTCAGTTTACCTAAACTCATAGTTTATTTAAAGGTAAATTAAAGATTGATGTCACTGCAGTTGGTGCAGTGATTCACTGAATTGTTTTGAGCGAGAGCGGGACCGGTTTCTGATTGGCGTGGACATCACCTTGTACCTGAAGTTAATTGGGCCCAGTGTAACCTCCTGTAACTCACCTCAATTGATTAAAGGGGTCAGAGAGGAAATGCCCACATTTTGCCCCTGTAATTGGCCTGGATATTGATTCCGGTTTCGCCGCTGTGGGAGGGTTGCTGATCACCGGTACTGAAATACACGAGGCACATCGCGACTGTGTGGGACAGGCTGGATGGAACAGAGGGTCTCGCTTTGCCCATCGTTTCACCTCCTCACCTCAATCACCAGCCTCTAACCCCCCTCTGCGCACAAACCCTCCTCCAGCACCCCTCCCTTCTCTGGGTTTAAAATCACGTACGCCTGAGCATCCTCCTCACTCCCTTTAGCAACAGCCTTCACCACAAAGTCATCTTCCAAAATATTGTCGGGATCGTCAAAGTCAAAGTCATCATCGAGAGCGGCCACGATATCCGGGTCGAGGTCCAGGCGAGGTCCTGAGGGCAAATCCAAACACATCCTTAATTTACTGCCTCAGATACTATAACTAGAAAAGCGGTAAACTGTGGAGGGGTGGGGAATAGACTATTCACACACACACATCCTTCCAGGGTAGCTGTGCCACCATACTGCTGCCATGAAATCATCACCATGACGGCCTTATTCCGTATTCAATTCTGCTGTTTGGTTTTGGTTTGGAATGACACTGTCAATCATTCCCTCAGGAGTAGTGAGCATGGATGTCTGGTTTGATTTGATTCACTGTTTGACACGCAAAGCTTGTATAGTGATGATTTATTCCAAGACGCAAACACCAAAATTATCGGCAGCTATGTTTGACCCCATTTACCCCTCACCCTTTCCCTCCTTACCTGTGACAGTCAGTTTAGCTCAGTCGGTCTAACTCAATCAAAGGTTCTTGGGTTCAAGACCCATCCCAGAGACTGGACCACCGAAGCCAGACTGATGCTGCAAGATTACTTTTTTTAAATATAAATTTAGAGTACCCAATTCATTTTTTCCAATTAAAGGGCAATTTAGTGTGGCCAACCTACCTATCCTGCACATCTTTGGGTTGTGGGGGTGAAACCCACGCAGACACGGGGAGAATGCGCAAACTCCACACGGACAGTGACCCAGGGCCGGGATTCGAACCCGGGTCCTCAGCGCCGTAGGCAGCAATGCTGCTGCAAGATTACGGAGGGAAACAATGTAAAAGGGGGGGGGAAAGAGAACTTCTGTGTTAACTCCCAGTCTTACCTCGCACAGGAGCTGCTTTGTTCAACAATCCCGTCTCCTCTTCAAACTCTGAAGCAAAAACTGACGACGGCAGGTTAATGGAATGAGTCTGAAATCAAACACATCACAGGTCCACAGTTCAGTTTCGCAAGAGAGAGAGAGAGAGAGAGAGAGAGAGAGAGAGAGAGAGAGAGAGAGAGAGAGAGAGAGAGATGGGGAGGGGCCAGACAAATCACGGTGGGGGGGTGTGGAAGGGTGGAAAGACAAACAGAGGGAAAGCAGATTCAGAGTGAATGCTATTGATTCACCCTTGCACCCCGGGGCAGTCATTAACATGATCCCTTTCGGAGCAGTGGTTCTGTCAGTTGATACAATTCCATCATCACTGTTACCCCACAGTTGCTTCACAGCTCCAGGGTCCCAGGTTCGATTCCCGGCTTGGGTCACTGTCTGTGCGGAGTCTGCACGTTCTCCCCGTGTGTGCGTGGGTTTCCTCCGGGTGCTCCGGTTTCCTCCCACAGTCCAAAGATGTGCAGGTTAAGTGGTCATGATAAACTGCCCTTCGTGTCCAAAAATGTTAAGTGGGGGTTACTGGGATAGGGTAGATACGTGGGCTTCAGTAGGGTGCTCTTTGCAAGGGCTGGTGCAGACTCGATGGGCCGAATGGCCTCCGTCTGCACTGTAGATTCTATGATTAAACACAGGGCCCGCCCCCCAAATTTGTCCAATGTGTCCCTCATAGGGCTAAATCGCTGGCTTTGAATGCAGACCAAGCAGGCCAGCAGCACGGTTCGATTCCCGTAACAGCCTTCCCGAACAGGCGCCGGAATGTGGCGACTAGGGGCTTTTCACAGTAACTTCATTTGAAGCCTACTCGTGACAATAAGCGATTTCATTTCATTTCAACTCTGCCTTACGGGAATCTGCTGCACCTTCTCTTCAAGCTGTCCATCTCCTGAAGTTAGTGTGTCCTGGTCTTCCTTCAGGGGTAAGCTGGAGGGCACAAGCTCAGCAACTGGAGACACCTCCTTCAGGTGCTGCAGGTAGTTGTAAGCATCATCGAAGAAGACGCCATATTTCCTCTCCTCCTCCTTCCGCTTTTGTGCATCTGCTCTCTGCAAGAAAGGGGTTCAGGGCGGGTTACAGTAACAGCCACAAATCACCGTGCCTCTTAACTTACGTAAGACTCATTCGTAACAATGGTGCAGCCCTCCCCGGGCCAGCTGTACCTCAGTGGGTAGCACTCTCTTTTCCACTCAGAACACTGTGGGTGCACATCCCATACCCGAGACATGGGCCCATAATCCAGACTTAACACTTCAGTGCAGTACTGAGAGAGTGCTGCACTGTCAAAGGATTTGTCTCTTGCACACAGCGTTAGACCCTCTGCCCTCACATGGGGACAGAAAAGATCCCACAGCCACTACAGAGCAAAGGTGGCTGAATGGAGATGTGGCAACGGTCAGCAATGATCTGTCTAAATGATGGAGCAGGTTCAAGGGCCTGAATGACCTCCTCCTGTTCCTATGGGATCCAAAGATTAAATTCTACTCACACGGAAGCTGCCCACACCTAATGCCAAGCCCCATTTCATCTCGTTTCTACGGAGCTCTCAGCTACACATCAACGTGAATCACCTCTGTTGGTAGAAGAACTCTCTGTGGGGCCTTCTCATCTGCAACCAATGGATCCTTCTGGCTTCTGTGCACCAGGTGAAAGGTCACTGATGACTTCTTCTGGATAAAGGGCTTCTTCTTTCGGTGAGGCTGAAAAACAACATTGGAACTAGGTTAAGACTGGTGAATGAGTCAGTGCGTCCTCAGTCCAGAGACCAGCAGGATCCCTGCATGTCAACAT
The DNA here is from genome assembly GCF_902713615.1 of Scyliorhinus canicula. Taxonomy (NCBI): domain Eukaryota; kingdom Metazoa; phylum Chordata; class Chondrichthyes; order Carcharhiniformes; family Scyliorhinidae; genus Scyliorhinus; species Scyliorhinus canicula. Next base: position 306,537,141 of record NC_052146.1, read on the forward strand.
ATCAGCTTCACACAGATGGACCTTCCTGTGTTATAAACCCAGCAAATATCATACCATACCCAGCTAGTGATCTAGTACCACATCACTCACTGAGGGGTACAATCACAGCAAGGCCTTGGAGGGAAACAGGAGAATTACATTGAAATTAGCAGCATAGAAACAGGCCACTCAGCCCAACTGATCTATGCTCTATACTCCACATGACCCCCCTTCCTATCCTACCTCATCTCATCCCAACAGCATAACCTTCGACTAATTCCTCAGTCACGTATTGATCAAGCTTCAATTTAAAGTTTTATAATATTCACATCAAGTATTCCATGTGGTTTTCAGTTCCATACCCTCATCACTCTCTAGCTAAAGGTGTTTCTTCCGACATCCTGATTGGATTTATTAATCTTATTATGTGCACGATCATTAGTTATGGACTCTGCAAAGCGAAAACATCTTTTGCTGGAAAGGTGCTGAGGATATAAGGTTTTAGTTACAGAGGGAGAGGAGATGGGACTTTCTTTTCTCCTCAGAGCACAAATAGGTTCGGCGAGATTTAATTAATGATACTTTTAAAAAATAAATTTAGAGTGCCCAATTCTTCTTTTTCCCAATTAAGGGGCAATTTAGCGTGGCCAATCCACATATCCTGCACATCTTTTTGTGTGGTGGGGCAAGGACCACACAGACATGAATTGAAATGAAAATCGCTTATTGTCACAAGTAGACTTCAAACGAAGTTACTGTGAAAAGCCCCCAGTCACCACATTCCGGCGCCTGTTCAGGGAGGCTGGTACAGGAATTGAACCGTGCTGCTGGCCTGCCTTGGTCTGCTTTAAAAGCCAGCGCTTTAGCCCTGTGTTAAATCAGCCCCTGAGCTGGTCATGGGGCCGAGGTGGAGATGGTTAACAGCTTCAAATTCCTAGGTGTGCACATCACCAAAAATCTGTCCTGGTCCACCCACGTCGACGTTACAACCAAGAAAGCACAACAGCGCCTATACATCCTCAGGAAACTAAGGAAGTGCGGCATGTCCACATTGGCTCTTACCAGCTTTTACAGGCACACCATAGAAGGCATCCTATCGGGCTGCATCGCATAGTGGTATGGCAACTGCTCAGCCCAAGACCGTAAGAAACTATAGAGAGTTATGAACACCGGCCAGTCCATCACACAAATCCACCTCCCATCCATTGACTCTGTCTACACCTCCTGCTGCCTTTGGAATGCAGGGAGTATAATCAAAGACCCCTCCCACCCGCTTACTCACTCTTCCAACTTCTTCCATTGGGCAGGAGATTCAAAAGTCTGTGAACACGCACAAACAGATTCAAAAACAGCTTCTTCCCCACTGTTACCAGACTCCTAAATGACCCCCTTATGGACTGATCTGATTAATACTGCACTCCTGTATGCTGCTGCTCCGATTTCCTTCCACAAGTCCCGAAAGACATGCAGTTAGGTAATTTGGAAAATTCTGAATTCTCCCTCAGTGTACCCGAACAGGCGCCAGAATGTGGCGACTCGGGGCTTTTCACGGTAACTTCATTGCAGTGTTAATGTAAACCTACTTGTGACGATAAAGATTATTATTATTATTCACCCGATGCATGTGTCCATGCATTTACATTGTGTACCTTGTATTGTCCGATTATGTATTTTATTTTCATATACTAAATGATCTATTTGAGCTGTACGTGAAAAATACTTTTCACTGTACTTCAGTACATGTGACAATAAACAAATCCAAATGTAATTGGCAAAAGAACTAAAGGAGTAGATGAGGAGGATTTGTTTTATTTACACTGCAGATTGTTGTGTTCAGAAAGGCATTGTCAATGTAGGCCGGTGGACACAGGGGTGATGGATGAACAGGAGTTGGAGCTCATTAGAATAAAGTCAGCAAATGTTTTGGATCACCTCAAGTTTACGGAGGGTAGAATATGGAGACCAGCCGGGAGTGTGTTGGAATATTTGAGTTAAGAAGCAATAATGAAATGAAATGAAAATGAAATGAAAATCGCTTATTGTCACGAGTAGGCTTCAAATGAAGTTACTGTGAAAAGCCCCTAGTCGCCACATTCCAGCGCCTGTTCGGGGAGGCTGTTACGGGAATCGAACCGTGCTGCTGGCCTGCTTTCAAAGCCAGCGATTTAGCTGTGTGCTAAACAGCCCTGACATGACATGAAGACATGGATAACTATTTCAGCAGAGGATCTGAAGCGGGGGCAGGGAGTGGAGCAAAGTTACAGAGGTGAATGGCCTCCTTCTGTGTTGTGACAATCCACTGATTCTATTCTAGGTGGGAATAGGTGAGCATGGTGACAGTGTGGATTTGTGGTCAGAAGCACATCTTAGAATCAAGCCAAGGTTGCAAACAGTGTGGTCCAGCCTCACACGAATGCCAGGGAGAAAGACATACACTGCAGCAGGAATAAAGTTTGCGTCAGGGACCAGAGACAATCAGTCTTCAGGTAGGAGCTGAGAGAAGTGGTAGTGAGATAGAGCTGGGTGTCAGTGTCAGTATGGAACCTGACATTGTGTTTTTGGACTAAGTTACTAAAAGGACTAGTGTGCAGACAACAAAGGGAATTGGATCTGTACTTGAAAAGGAAACATTTGTCAAGCTCATTCTGGCCAGTCCGTCATCACCTAGTGGGCAAAACGGACTCCGGGAGGTTCACTCAGCATTAAGAACCATCAAACCAGAACTATCTATCTCAGAGGCAAGTCCCACTCTAGAGACTTAAGGACACAAAACCACATCAGGAGTGTTACGGGACGGTACAGTGGTCCGCAGGACTGCGGCGTGGTAGCACAATAGTTACCACAGTTGCTTCACAGCACCAGGGTCCCAGGTTCGATACCCCGCTGGGTCACTGTCTGTGCGGAATCTGCACGTTCTCCCCGTGTCTGTGTTTCCTACGGGTGCTCCGGTTTCCTCCCAAAGTCCAAAGATGTGCAGGTTAGGTGGATTGGCCATGATAAATTGCCCTTAGGTGGGATTATGGGGATAGGGCTGGGGAGGGTGCTCACTCAGAGGGTTGGTGCAGACTCAATGGGCTGAATGGCCTCCTTCTACAGTGTAGAGATTCTATGGCCCTATGGAGTGCTGCTGTGTCAGAGGTGCCATCCTTCAGGTGGGGCTGAGATAAGCCCAGGTAAATTTGGCACTAAGTGATGGGCAAGGAAATTCTTGTTAGCAACAAAAAACTAAATGCTGAACAAAGTCAGCCTGTTGGGCAGCAGGAACAGAATGGTTTCCAGTCCGTGCTGGACTGGGAGGTTGTTTTGAAGTCAGGTGGACTGAGGATATGAACATTAATGTTTATCCACATTGCAAACACGAGCTGGTCAGAGTGGGATCTTGCTGTTCACACACTGACTGCATTCCCAGTGGCTGGCAGAAGGCGCTATCGGAATGCAGCTCCCCCCGGCCCTCGCTCTCTCTGCCCGGGCTGTTCACTCACCATCGCCGCTGGAAGCTGCCGACCGTCACCCACACATCAGCCGAAATGAGAAGGCTCACCTAGGCCGCCATGCGGCTGTACATGAAATCCTGATTGGCTGGAATCGTGAAGCACTCCGGGATACTGGCTGACTGTCTCACCAACCTCCGAGCACTGATTGGCTGGAACTGTGAAGCACTCCGGGATACTAGCTGACTCACACCAACATCCGAGCACTGATTGGCTGGAACTGTGAAGCACTCTGGGATACTAGCTGACTCATACCAACCTCCGAGCACTGATTGGCTGGAACCGTGAGGAACCCTGGGATACTGGCTGACTGTTGTGACCTCCGTAAATTGGAGGATGTGCAGTTGCATCAAATCGCTGATAAGGAGGAAGGGCGGGGTTGTGTCTCATTTAATCCCCGTGAAACACGACAGGTCCAGCATTGGGTTAGATACAGAGTAAAGCTTCCTCTACACTGTCCCCATCAAACACTCCCAGGACAGATACAGCACGGGGTTAGATACAGAGTAAAGCTCCCTCTACACTGTCCCCATCAAACACTCCCAGGACAGGTACAGCACGGGGTTAGATACAGAGTAAAGCTCCCTCTACACTGTCCCATCAAATACTCCCAGGACAGGTACAGCACGGGATTAGATACAGAGTAAAGCTCCCTCTACACTGTCCCATCAAATACTCCCAGGACAGGTACAGCATGGGGTTAGATACAGAGTAAAGCTCCCTCTACACTGTCCCCATCAAACACTCCCAGGACAGGTACAGCACGGGGTTAGATACAGAGTAAAGCTCCCTCTACACTGTCCCATCAAATACTCCCAGGACAGGTACAGCACGGGGTTAGATACAGAGTAAAGCTCCCTCTACACTGTCCCATCAAATACTCCCAGGACAGGTACAGCACGGGATTAGATACAGAGTAAAGCTCCCTCTACACTGTCCCCATCAAACACTCCCAGGACAGGTACAGCATGGGACTGGGTAAAGACCCTGGGCCGGATTCTCTGTTGGCCGACGCCAAAATGGTGAAAGGGGATTGGGAGGGGAATACGTTCCGACCCCAAAATCGCAGCAGATGCCGATTTGATGGCAAACCACAAATCTCCATCACCTCGACTGCGGCGTCAATGCATTCCAGAACGCACGGACAGTAAACACCGTTTACATATCATTAATGGCCCTGTCCTGGTGTTCCAGGGCCTCTGCGATTCTCTGCCTCCGATGGGCCGAGTTCCCGCCGACGAGGTTCACTTCTCTTTTAAAAACCGTCAGGACACTGAGAGGCGCAACTGCGGGCTGCCGAGCCAGTCACTGGGCATGCTGGCTGGGGTGTGGGGGCCCTGCCAGTGCAGGGGAGGGAGGGGATGATGAGGGAACACGCTGAGCCTCACGAGAGTGATGCAGTGTCCAGGCAAGGATCACCATTGATGCGGCTAGAAAGGCAGCCATCTTGCTGCTCACCCCACTGCCACCCACATTGGCTCCTGGTTCTGCAAAATGACATTAGCTGTATGGGTGGCCCCACCCCCACACCCCACCCTCCGCCATACCCCCACCACCCCACCCTCCACCATACCCCCATCACCCCACCCTCTGCCATACCCCCACCACCCAACCACCCGATCGCCTCCAGGTTCACCAAGGGGTGGGGCTGGCCAGTGGCACGGACACCGCATCCCACGTTCACCCCCCCCCGCCACCCCCTCGCCCACAACTCCCTCTGTGATACATACCTCCAACACTACGGGGTGCAGGTCCTGGGTTGGCAGTAACACTCGGTCTGGTTCATGGGTTGGAGGATGATGACAACCCGCTCTGCGATGAGCTCTGATGCTGTGGATCGTACGACAATGTCTGACTCCTGCCCATGGTAGCAATTCCCACCATCCACCTGGGAGATCCTTGCATGCGAGCTGGCCATTCCATCACATGGTCCCATTGAATCCCTGGAGTGATGGTTGTGGGGACGGTCGGGGAGGGGGGGGGGGGAACCCAGGCCACCCACAACGCCAACTCATTGCACCCCAATGTCCGCCCATTCGATCCCCCTCCCCCCTCTGGCCAGCCCAAACCAGCCCCCCCTTCACACCCATCTGACAGAGCACCGAGGCAGGTTGTGACCAGGTGTTTAATGTGCCCTAGTCCTGCACCTGCGAAAACTTAACTAGTGTCTAACTTTCTGGTCTTGGTAAGGGCCACATGTCCGGAGGTCCCAGTTTTCCCCCCGCTCCCGGCGGTTATAGGAGTTTCTCCTGGGGGTGGGGGGAACATGGCCAGTATGGGTGCCTGCCGACATGTGGTGCAGGGTGGTATTCGGCCGCTCTCCTCCGAGGGGGGGGGGGGGGTAGAGTTACGGGTGTGTGGGACGGAGGTTAGTGCCAGGTGCAGAGTGCTGCCTATTCACCCTGGCCGCCCTGAGGAGGTTGTGCAGTTTCTTCCTGCACTATTGGCCAGTCCGGTCGATGTTGCCCACGGCGCTGACCGTCTCTGCCACCCGTGCCCAGGCACATCGAACGGTGGCAGCTGGCAGACTGCTTCCCGGGCTGGGATACAAGGTCATCGGCCTCTCCTCACCGCGTCCAGCAGGCTCTCCGGCTCCACATCTGTGAATCAGGGGGCTGCCAGTCTAGGTGCCATCTTGTTGGCTGGGATGGTGTGTGTGGGGAGTGCAGTGTGTATGTGTGGCTGGGATGGTGTGTGTGGGGAGTGCAGTGTGTATGTGTGGCTGGGATGGTGTGTGTGGCTGGGATGGTGTGTGTGGGGAGTGCAGTGTGTATGTGTGGCTGGGATGGTGTGTGTGGGGAGTGCAGTGTGTATATGCGGCTGCAGCTCGTCAGCCTCTTGAGTGTCAATTGCGAAACTGGCAAATCTCGCGCCGTTTCTCATTGGAATCGATTGTGTTCCACGTGGCGCTGGTGCTAGCCCTTTGACAGCCGCTGAATCGGTCCAGGTGCGGAAGTCCATGAACGGAGAATCCAGCCCTCTATTTATGTGGGAATGTTTTGCTGACATGTTGGTGCAATGTCAGGCTAAGTCATATCTGTGGGGGGAAGGCTGATTGGCGGCTCCGACACCCTTTGCAATCTGACTGTCTGACACTAGGTGGTGCCATGAGCTCAGTTCCAGGAGAAAAAACCCTCAGCACACGCAGTTAACAAAAGGTAAGACAGCAGGTGCTAATGTCAGGTTGCAAAGGTTGAAGCAAAGTCTCTGTTTTATTCATGCTACATAATACATGATATATTATGTACATGATAGATTCTGACTCAGATCTAATGTGCGCTGATTGTCTCATGCCTGAGTCACAAACGATGTGGAGATGTCGGAGTTGAGCTGGGATGAGCACAGTAAGATGTCTTACACCAGGTTAAAGTCCAACAGGTTTGTTTCAAATCACTAGCTTTCGGAGCACTGTGTGTCACAAATGTTCTGACTGTTATCCCCAGGATACAATTTCAGTGGCCACTCCAGCGCTGCATTAAAGTTGTTCCCCTTAAAAGCGAGCTCTTTGTGACACAGGCGAGGGGCCAAGGAAAGAGACTGGAAGAGTTACCGCTTAAGATGGTGGAGAGTAGCCTTCGCTACTTGGGCATTCAGGTGGCTAAGAGCTGGGGTGCCCCGCACAAGATCAATTTAGCGCGGCTGGTGGATCAGATGGAGGAGGACTTTAAGAAATGGGACATGCTACCGCTTTCCCTGGCGGGTAGGGTGCAGTCGGTAAAGATGACGGTCCCCCACAGGTTCTTGTTTGTCTTCCAGTGCCTTCCCATCCTCATGCCCAAGTCCTTTTTCAAGCGGGTAAATAGGATTATTGTGGGATTTATGTGGGCAAATAAGACCCCGCGTGTTAAGAGACTGTTCTTGGAGTGCAGTCAGGGGTTGGGGGGGGGAGGGTTGCCACTGCCAAACGTTTGCAGCTATTACTGGGCAGCGAATATATCCATGATTTAGAAATGGGTAGTGGAGGGAGGGGGGGGGGGGGGTGGAAGTGGCGTCTTGTAAAGATACTAGCTTGGGGGCACTGATTACGGCACCGTTGCCGCTTCCGCCGACCGGTATACCACGAGTCTGGTGGTGGTGGCGACATTGAGGATCTGGGGGCAGTGGAGACAGCCCGGGGGGGGGGGGGGGGGGGGGGGGTGTAGGGGCTTCAGTCTTATTCATTGATGGTTTTACTTTTGCTGGTCGCATCAATGGAGGAGAGGGCTCCCTCCCCCCCCCCCCCCCCCCCCCCCCCCCGGGGAATACCTTTAGGTACATGCAGGTTCGGGCGTTCGTGAAAAAGCAGGTGGGGGAATTCCCGCTGCAGCCTGCCCGGAGGAGACAGGACACAGTGGTCTCGGGCGTGTGGGTAGGGGATGGCAAGATATCGGAAATATATCAGGAGCTGCAAGAGGCGGAGGAGGCCTCGGTGGAGGAACTGAAGGGCAAGTGGGAGGAGGAGCAAGTGGGGGGGGTGGCTTGGGCGGTGGATGGATTTCATTTGTAAAGGGCAAATACCCCACCTTATTTTGTTAAATGATTAAGCTGTTAAATGGTTAAGTTGTTTTCTGTTTCACTGTTATGTTTACCGTTTGTTTTTCTTTTTGTAGTGGCTTGTAAAAATTATTGAAAATTTTTGAATAAAAATAAATTTTAAAAACAGGAAAAAACAAGTTGTTCCCCTTATTAGAGATGCTATCTCTCAGGATAATTGTTCACCTTGCCAACAAAGACCCATCTGCTTTTCCAAGTGAAAGATGCTGCTGAAGGACAGCTAAAAGTGTCCTGCCCAACATCCCTCCCTCATTCAGAATCACCCAAAACAGTTTAAACCATCGACCACCAAATGGTTGTCTGTGACAGCTTGCTGTGTACAAATTGGCCGACAGCCTTCCCTCACTCCAACAGTGACTGCATTTCAAATGTACTTTATTGGGGTATAGGGTATATTAATTGAATTTTTTCTTCATATTTTTATGTTTCCAATATAAATTCTGACATTCATATTGATAATGATGACTGCCTATGTAAACGTATCACGTGAGAGAATCATAGAATTTACAGTGCAAAACGAGGCTATCATGCCCACCTAGTCTGCACCGGCTCTTGGAAAGAGCACCCTACTTAAACACACATCTCCACCCTATCCCCATAACCCAGTAACCCCACCTAACCTAAGGGCAATTCATCATGACCAATCAACCTAAATTGCACATCTTTGGACTGTGGGAGGAAACCAGAGCACCCGGAGGAAACCCACGCAGACACGGGGAGAACGTACAGACTCCACAAAGGCAGTGACCCAAGGCGGGAATTGAACCTGTGACCCTGGAGCTGTGAAGCAACTGTGCTAACCACTGTGCTACCGTGCCCCCCCCTCACTGTACTACCGTTACACCTGCCCACCAGTGGCAGTACTGGAGAGAGAGGGCGCAATTGTAGCCTGACGAGTATTACAAAGAGTTACAGAGATTTAACTGCACAGAAAACGCATCCAACCCTCTTAAGACCAAAAGGGATAGGAGAAGAATGAGGCCACTCGACCCATCGAGTCTGCTCCGCCATTCAATCATGGCTGATATTTTTCTCATCCCCATTCTCCTGCCTTCTCCCCATAAACCCTGATCCTCTTATTAATAAAGACACTCAGTGATTTGGCCTCCACAGCCTTCTGCGGCAAAAGAGTTCCACAGATTCACCACCCTCTGGCTGAAGAAATTCCTCCTCATCTCTGTTTTAAAGGATCGTCCCTTTAGTCTGAGATGGTGTCCTCTGCTTCTAGTTTTTCCGACAAGTGGAAACATCCTCTCCATGTCCACTCTATCCAGGCCATGCAGTATCCTGTAAGCTTCAATAAGATCCCCCCTCATCCTAAACTCCAACGAGTACAGACCCGGAGTCCTCAACCGCTCCTCATACGACAAGCTCTTCATTCCAGGGATCATTCTTATGAACCTCCTCTGGATCCTTTCCAAGGACAGCACATCCTTCCTTAGATACGAGGCCCAAAACTGCTCACAATACTCCAAATGGGGTCTGACCAGAGCCTTATACAGCCTCAGAAGTATATCCATGGTTTTGTATTCTAGCCCTCTCGACATGAATGCTAACATTGCATTTGCCTTCCTAACTGACGACTGAACCTGCACGTTAACTTTTGATTTGATTTATTATTGTCACATGTATTAGTATACAGTGAAAAGTATTGTTTCTTGCATGCTATACAGGCAACGCATACCGTACATAGGGAAGGAAGGAGAGGTCTTAAGGTGGTTGGATATGTTTTCTGTGCAGTTAAATCTCTGTAACTCTTTGTAATACTCGTCAGGCTACAATTGCGCCCTCTCTCCCCAGTACTGCCACTGGTGGGCAGGTGTAACGGTAGCACAGTGGGGGGGGGGCACGGTAGCACAGTGGGGGGGCACGGTAGCACAGTGGTAGGGGGCACGGTAGCACAGACTCGATGGGCAGAATGGCATCCTTCTACACTGTTGGAATTTTATGATTCTATGTGAAGAACTCAAAACGTTGATACAAAAGTGCTAACCACTGTGCCACCGTGCCGTCCCTTCTTCAGAATTAAGTTTCTTCCTCATTACCAATGGAATTCCTTATTCGCTCTGTTATATTGATGGCCTCCGCCCATGTTCTTCCCGCAGTGGAAACATTGAGCGCGATTGTACAGAGAAAGTTCAGAGCCCATTTTTGGGCACGTTTAGCCGGGTGTTTCTCGACGCTGCAGCGCCAAGACGGACCCCGTTATTCAACAGCACTTTGCTGTTTTCTTTGGCCCTATCGAGGCTTCACTTTAGTCCTTTCCTACACTGGCAAACTCACACTCTCTCCTTCCTGTCTCTCTGTTGCTGCTTCTGTATCTGTCAGTTCAGGACTTCCTGATTTTTGGGTAGGAGGCAGTAGGTCGTCTGGAGATGAAATGAAATGAAATGAAAATCGCTTATTGTCACAAGTAGACTTCAACACTTTGGGATATCTTGAGTCAGTAAAGATGTGAGTTCTGTACCACTGCCCTGTGAGGTAAGTCACATGGACAATGTTCAGATCATCTGCTGCCACTCAGACTGGAAGTCCATTTCTGAATGGCTGCACGACCCACAGAGTTGGTAGGTGCAGGCCGTGACTCGCGCCTACAGAATACAGTGGACTTCTGGTGGCGGGCAACCATGGGGTGAGTCATCGCATATTTGGTGGCTCCCGCTCGAGGTGGGTATTTTTGATCCTTCCACACCTGAAGGTAGTGTTTGATGGTAAAAGGTGCATGAGGACGGAGGGAATGTAATATTCTTCTGGTAGGATTGGTGTATGGCTCATCGGACGAGAGGTGCAACGAGAAAGAGGCAGCAGCCTGAGCAGGAAAGCTTTTGTGCTGCTCACAGGAGAAGATGGCAGAGAGCAGGGGGTCAGCGCAGGCCGCCCAGTGGTCTACGGAGCAGCTAGTGGAGTTCCTCAATGCCAGGTTCCAGCAGCAAAGGAAGGAAGCCTTCGAGGACCTGGCTGAGGTAGTGGAGTCGCTTGGGGCACCGATCGAGTGACTGGAGCAGAGGCTGGAGACACAGGGCCTGGCGATCCTGCAGGTGGGGGCGTTGGCAAGGGAGCATGAGGATGGGTTGACCCCGCTGGAAGCGGAGATGGGGGATGGTGACGAGCAGCCAGAAAAGGCTGAGGGAGAAGCTGGAGGATCTCAGGAACCGCTCGGGGAGGCAGAATCTGGGGATCGTGGGGATGCCTGAGTATACTGAAGATGAGGAGGACGCCAAATATGTGGCAAGCATGCTGGAGAAGCTGATGGGGGAGGGAGTCTTTGACCGTCCTATCGAGGTGGATCGGGTGTACAGGGCGCAGAAGAGGGGGACATTGGATGGGGGTCGCTGGCCGAGGGTGATGGTGGTGAGGCTGCGTCTTTTCCTTGACAAGGAGAAGATGTTGAGGTGGGTGAGGCAGACAGACCAAGAAGTGGACCTGGGAGGACGGCGAGCTGCAGAGATACCTCAACCTGGGAGTGGAGTTGGCCAAGCGGAGGGCCGGGTACAACGGATCAAGGCTGCCCTCTACAACAAGGGGGTGTAGTTTGGGGTCCTTTACCCTGCTCGCTTGTGGGTTACACACCAGAAGCAAAGGTTTTATTTTATCTTGCCGGAGGAGGCGAAGGACTGTATCAGAGACTTTGGACTGGGAGGAGTGTGGGGACATTGAACTTTGGAGTGGAGTTTTCTGTAAAATGTGGCCACACAGCGTGGGTGGATTGGTGAGGGTCACGGCGAGGGGAGTGGAGAGAATAAGTGTGCCTTTTGTTTTTCCTTGTATGTTTGTTGTTAGGAGGGATGGGGATGAGGGGCTAGTTTTTCTTGTTTTTAATTTTGAAATTAAATTTATAGTACTCAATTCTTTTCCTTCCAATTAGGGGCAATCTAGCATTGACCAATTCACCTAATCTGAACATCTTTGGGTTGTGGGGGTGGGACCCACGCAAACACGGGGAGAATGTACAAACTCCACACAGACAGTGACCTGGATCCGGAATCGAACCTGGGTCCTCAATGCCTTGAGGCAGCAGTGCTAACTGTCATGATATCCAGACACACACATAATGATATACAGACAAGCAGCTAATGGACACAAGAGAACAGGACATAACCAATAAGCAGGCAGGACACTCAGGGGTGGAATCTGACTATAAAAGACACGAGGCACTCACACTCCACCTCTTTCTGCTGATGAACATCTAGAGCAGGGGTGGGCAAACTACGGCCCGCGGGCCGCATGCGGCCCGCCAAAGGTATTTCTGCGGCCCACCAAGTCATTAAAAAAAAAAAAAAAAATTTTTTTTTTAAATTTTTTTTTTTTTTTTTTTTTTTAATTTTTTTTTAAAGGTTAATGGGTGGGGGGGCTGTTGGGTTACTTACTGGTATAGGGTGGATACGTTGACTTGAGTAGGGTGATCATTGCTTGGCACAACATCGAGGGCCGAAGGGCCTGTTCTGTGCTGTACTGTTCTATGTTCTATATGAGGCGCCCACAATCATAACCGGGTGAAGTAATTATTTTACTTAATATACTATGCGGCCCTTTGTGAATTGTGAATTTCTGAATGCGGCCCTTGCACGGAAAAGTTTGCCCACCCCTGATCTAGAGAGTCAGTCAAGGGTGTTGTTACAATCTCACACCTCCACCACATGGCTAAGGGCTAGTGTGGTTCAGTCAGACAGAGTAACCACACTTAAGTTAGCAGAGAGTCAAACTCACAAAGAACTTTGCTAACTGCTCTTTAGTTCAATAAACCTGATTGAACTAACTTCAATGTCTGGAGTATCTTTCTGATCTAAGCTGCATCCAGTTGCAGCCAGTGTTAGACTAGTGTACCTAACACAACACTAACCACTGCGCCACCGTGCCGCCCTTGGTTGGGCTAGTTCATAGGAGTGAATTGGAGGGGGGGGGGGGGGGGTTGCCAGGGGGTTGGGGGGAATGTGTTGGTATTTGGTTATGGGGAGGGTAGGGATGCTGACATGGGTGTGGTTAGTGTGACGCTGTTGGTTATGAGAGACAGAGGACATCTTGGGATGGGTCTGGAAAAGTGCATGCCGCAGGCTGGGCGGGGCGAGCCGGCTAAAGAGGGATATGGCTGATCAGCAGGGAAGGGGTGCGGGGAGCCCCCTGACCAGGATGGTTACTTGGAACGTTTGAGGATTGAATGGGCCGGTTAAACGATCATACGTTTTTGCACACTTGAGGAGTTTGAAGAAGGATGTTGTGTCCCTGCATGAGATGCACATGAAGCTGGGACATCAGATGAAGCTGAGGAAGGGATGGACGGGGCAGATGTTCCACTCGGGATTGGGCATGAAGATGAAGGGATGGTGATGCTGGTCATTAAGAAAGAGATCCTCAAGATGGGTAATATTGTAACTACCCTGGGTTGGGGGTTGCAGGATACATGATGGTTAGTGGGAAGCTAGTTTGGCAATTCGGTATTCCGTCATCCTGGTGTTAGTCTCAGCGTTGTGAGCTTTGAAGCAGTGTGAGGAGAGAGGCCGATGTATTGGCCTTTGCCTCCCCGATAGCCCGGAGTCGGATCTTGTTGTGCTGGCAGGACTGGGAGCCTCCGAAGGTGTGGCTGAGGTACCTGGCAGAATTCCTGAATTTGGAGGTCACGTTCGCCGTACGGGGGAAGGAGGTGGGGGGTAGGAGGTTCACCTGAAGGTGAATTAAGGTGTCAGCAGGGGGTGGGGTGGGGCGGGGTGAGGGGGGAATGGGTTTGGAGGTTTTCACTGCGTGGGGGGGGGGGGTGTAAAGATAAGGGGGGGGTGGAATTCAGGGGGCAGTGACAGTTGTGGGCTTTCGTTCTTCCTGTAGATTTTTGGTTTTCTGATATTTCTATGTATATATGTAAAAGGTCTTCAATAAAAATACTTTAAAAAAAAAAGGAATAAGGCAGCAACTCCCAAAACCATGACCATCACCTTGTCAGGACATGGGGATTTTCAAAACGTATTCTTTATGTCATGCGGGCATAGTTGTTCAGCAGTTCCTGTCCAGCCCTAATTGTGCTTTGAGTGCAGTTAAAGAATCAACCGCCTTGCTGTGGTTCCTTACCCATCCAGGTCAGGAGGGCAGATTTCCTTCCAATAAAGGCCTTAGTGAGCCTACGGGTTCTTACAACAATCATGGTTTCATTGTCACCATTACTTTTTAAAAAAATTTAGAGTACACAATAATTTTTTCCAATTAAGGGGCAATTTAGCGTGGCCAATCCACCTACCCGGCACATCTTTGGGTTATGGGGGGTGAAACCCACGCAGACACGGGGAGAATGTGTAAACTCCACACAGACAGTGACCCAGGGCCGGGATTCGAACCCGGGTCCTCAGCGCCGTAGGCAGCAATGCTAACCACTGTGCCACCATGCCCCCATTGTCACCATTACTGAGACTGATTTTTAATTCCAGATTTTATTAATTAAATTAGGTTAGCACTGTTGCTTCACAGATCCAGGGTTCCAGGTTCGATTCCCGGCTTGCGTCACTGCCTGTGCTGAGTCTGCATGTTCTCCCCGTGTCTGCGTGGGTTTCCTCCGGGTGCTCCGGTTTCCTCCCACAAGTCCCGAAAGATGTCCTGTTAGGTGAATTGGACATTCTGAATTCTCCCTCAGTGTACCCGAACAGGCACAGGAATGTGGCGACTAGGAGATTTTCGCAGTAACTTCATTGCAGTGTTAATGTAACCCAATTGTGAAAATAAAGATTATTATTATAAATTAGACCAGCTGCAATGGTGGATTGGCTGGGGAATTGGAGTACTTTAGGCTCCTCAAGCACCTGGGTAATTCAAAGAATGTACAAGATTTGAGCATATTCCTTTTGCTTGCAGATGGCACGTGTGTGTGTGTGTCTGTGTGTGTCATGTGTCTGTGTCCTTCAATTGTGGTCCATCTTGTTCTCAAATTTCATTGGTGACCACACCTTCTGCTTGTGGTGAATGTAACATGGTAATTCACACTGTATCTTTGTAAGCGCAGTAGCGTTATCTGACCACTAGGGGAAGTAGCTCTGGGAATGCTCAGGAGCTTGTACAGGGCTCCACCCTTGGCTCCGCCCACGACTCCTCCCCCTTGTGCTGCTGTATAAATACCCTTGTCCAGAGTCAGCCTGCAGTTCACCGAGAGTTCATCAACGGGTAACAGGCTGGCTCTGTTGTAAGACGATTAAAGCCTAGATTCATATCGGAAAACACGTGGCTGGTGAATTGATGGTTCCATCACCGCTGCTGGGGCACTAAATTCCGAATTCCCGCCCTAAACCCTCCACCTCTCGACTGCTTTCTCCTCCTTTTCGTTGCTGCTAAAACCTTCCTCTTTGACAAGCTTTTGATCGCCTATCCCACTCTTTCTGTGAACCAGCTTGGGGAATTTGTACTATGTGAAAGGTGCTACACAAATGCAAGTTATTGTTGTTCGTTACCAAGGGCCCCTTCTCCATTAAGATCATTTCTGGCAGAGAGATTGTAACTGAAGCAAATGGGCAATGAAATCAAAACAAATTGACTGTTGCAGACACTCCGTCTAGACTCGCAGGGATTTCAAGAACGTTTGGCATGGAACAAATTATTTTTCCGAACCCGATAACGTGCCGACAGGTTACTCCATGGCGCCAAGGAAGAACTTTAAGGATTTGGGAATTTGCTGATTGATCCCCAGGATGCTGGAGGTTTAGTTTGCTGTGGACTGCACTGTGACCCTGATCCAATCTTTGAATTTAAGGTTGAGAATAAACCAACAGCGTAATTGTTGGAATTCCGCAAGGGAAGGAGGCAAGAAACACCATAGGAAGATGATCTGCTATCATTCGATTCTCACATCCTTCCCTGAGGGTGGAAGTTCTATAGCTGCAATTGGAGGCTGGGGAAAGAGGCACATAGTAACAGGGAATATCACTACTGGCGTACATGGGTGAGAAAGGGGGTTAAATCTCAATGGGAACATCCTGTCATGACCCCCTGAGCTAGAGTGCGGTCAATTCCAGCCCCGTTCTGTTTTTCACACAAATGAGTAATGTGGTATATGAATTTCAGTGACAGCGTGATGCCAGCTGTGTCGACCACATGTCTCAATGACTGGTGGATCACATCAAACAGCACATCCCTTTGTTGTTCACAGCAGGCAAAGTACTGACTGTATGCAACCAGCCTGTACTTGAAAATCTGAAAACATAGCACACAACAGTAGATGTGATTGCGTGATTGGCCAGCACTTGCTAAATAATCCTGACTGTGCTAAGAATTATATTGACAACCAACTTCAGATTATTAGTTGGGTTCACAGTGTGGCTCGCTTACATGTGCTAGAATCTATATATAATTAGACACTGTCTCCTGTCCCTTGCAGACAGAAGGAGCATGTCCACACATTGCACCTTTTTTCAACTAAACAAAATCATGGTGATCAGCCATTCCCTGCATCATTCCCCTTGTCAATGCGTTAACTAATCCAAGTCAACCTGCCTGGCTTGAATGTAAAACAAAATCTTGGCAATTACCTGTTCCCTGGTGCATTCTCCATGATCACACATCTACCAATGAGTCTACTAGCCAAGCAATCAGCACTCGCTTCTCATGCAGTTTAAATTATTTTCAACTGTATAGTTGCTGTGATGAATATAGAAATTGCTATATATTGGTACATTTTGACTAAAGTTATTAAAAATCTTCGTTTACAATACATACAGGCAGTGTGTATGCTAAAGCTGGAATTAAGGTTAGGTGGATTGGCCATGATAAATTGCCCTTAGTGTCCAAAATTGCCCTTAGTGTTGGGTGGGGTTACTGGGTTATGGGGATAGGGTGGAGGTGTTGACCTTGGATAGGGTGCTCTTTCCAAGAGCCGGTGCAGACTCAATGGGCCGAATGGCCTCCTTCTACACTGTAAATTCTATGAAGAAGTCATAAAAGGTAAGGTGATAATTGTTTTTCACCACTTGGTTACAGATAAAAGGGCAAATGGAATAGTGTTTTGATTGCTGGAGATTCCCTGAAGTGTAGATAATTTATGAGGGATTGTATTTGGCCCTATCTAAGAGGGATACAGATGGTGCAATTAATGAGAGGAGCCAGGTCTGTCTGTAGTTTTGTAGTGAGGTTATAGGATTTTAAGTTGAACATCACAGAATCACAGAATACTACAGTGCAGAAGAGGCCCTTTGGCCCATCAAGTCTGCATTTACAAATGAAAGGCCCGGATTTGCCCACCTAATCCCTCTTGCCAGCAATTGGCCTTTAACCTTGAATGTTATGGTGTGCCTCGTGCTCATCCAGGTGCTTTTTAAAGAATGTGAGGCATCCCACCTCTATCACCCTCCCAGGCAGTGCATTCCAGACCGTCACCACCCTCTGGATAGAAACGGTTTTCCTCAAATCCCTCCTAAACTTCCCACCCCTCACTTTGAACATGCCCCCTTGTAACTGACCCTTCAACTAAGGGGAACAGCTGTTCCCTATCCACCCTGTCCATGCCCCTTACAATCTAGTACACCTCAATCAGGTCACCCCTCAGTCTTCTCTGCTCCAGTGAAAACAGCCCAAGCCTATCCAACCTCTCTTTATAACTTGAATGTTCCATCCGCAGCAACATCCTGGTCAATCTCCTCTGCACCCCCTCCAGTATAATCGCATCCTTCCTATAATGTGGTGACTAGAATTACACGCAGTACTCCAGCTGTGGCCTCACCAAAGCTCTATTCAACTCCAACATGACCTCCCTGCTTTTGTAATCTATACACTGGTTGATAAAAGCGAGTGCCCCATATGCCTTTTCACCACCCTATTATCTTGCCCACCTGGCTTCGGAGATCTATGGACAAACACGCCAAGGCCCCTTTGTTCTTCGATAGTTCCCAGTGTCAGATCTTTCACAGTCTACTTCCTTGTTAAATTATTCCTTCCAGAGTGTAACACCTCACACTTTTTAGGGCTAAATTCCATCTACCACTTACCCACCCATTTAGCCATCCCGTCTATATCTTCCTGTGACCCAAGACACTCGGCCTCACTGTTAGGTACCCGGGTCACTGGCTTGGGTCACTGTCGGTGCGGATTCTCCCGTGTCTGTGTGGGTTTCCTTCGGGTGCTCCAGTTTCCTCCCACAACTCCCAAAAGACGTGCTGTTAGATGATTTGGACATTCTGATTTTTGGTCAGTGTACTTAAACAGACACCGTAATGTGGTGACTAGGGAATTTTCATGGTAACTTCATTGCAGTGTTAATGTAAGCCTACTTTGTGGCACAAAAAAGGATTATTATTTTTATAACCACCCAGTCAATTTTTGTGTCATCCTCAAACTTACTGATCCTAACTCCCACATAGTCATCTATGTCATTTATATAAATGAAAAACAATAAAAGGGCCAGCACAGATCCCTGTGGTACGCCACCGGACACTGGCTTCCAGTCACTAACGCAGCCATCTATTATCACCCTCTGTCTCCTATCGCCAAGCCAGTTATGAATCCACCTTATCAAATTGCCCTGTATCCCATGTGCATTTGCCTTCTTAATAAGTCTTCCATGTGGGAACTAGTCAAAGGATTTGCTAAAATCCATGTAAACTACATCAACTGCACTACCCTCATCTACACACCTGGTCACATGCTCTGAAATTCAATCAGATTTGTTAGGCATAACCTCCCTGACAAAGCCATGCTGACTATCCCTGATCAAACCTTGCTTCTCCAAGTGGAGGTAGATTCTCTCCTTCAGCATCTTCTCCAGTAGTTTCCCAACTCACTGAGACTCACTGGTCTGTAGTTCCCTGGCTTATCTCTACAACCGTTCTGAAATAGTGGGACCACATTAGCTGTTCTCCAGTCTTCTGGCACCTCTCCAGTGGTCAGAGAGGACTACATAATTTGGGTCAGGGCCCCGGCAATCTCTTCCCTCGCCTCCCACACCATCCTGGGACACAATTCATCTGGACCTCCAATACCTTGCCACTCCTTATGAAAACTTGCTCACGAAAGCAGTTTTGCCAAATGTGGTTAGGTTGAGCAGAAGAGTCTGACAAGACCGAGATGTACTGGATCTGCTCTTGAAAGGAACTCTTTCCAAAGGTCTGCTCGGCTGAGCAATAAACTTGTTTTGTTAACTTTATTTATAAGTGCATTTGAACTGTATTTGGGTTGCTTCATTGGAATTAGTGGCAGGTGTGGCTGCTATGTTAAAGTTTTGCCTTTTATTTAAGAACTGTTTAACTGTTAATTGTAAAGCTAGTTCACAACAACTAGTTATCTCCAAGTGCTCTTCAGCCAGTGAAGTACTCTTTGAAATGCACTCACGGTTGTAGTGAAGGAACTGTGGCAGCCAATTTGTACATCATCAGATAATCTGTTTTTGTGATATTGACTGAGGGATAAATATTGGACAGGATATCAAGGATCCAAGGATGGCTCCCTTCTTTACTTTTGATGTGGGGTCTGGCTAGCAGAGAGGGTAGTGGTTTAAAGTCCTAGCGATGAGCCAGCACCTTAAACAGGTGCAGCACTCCCTGGGAGTGTCAACCTGAAGCTGCAATCTAAGGCTGCAGATGAGAGGGTGCTGCCCACTGAGCCACATATAATATCTAACAGGATTTACATGGAGCTAAACATGTGTGAATTATTGGTACAGTACAGCTGTGTTTTTGTGCTATGTTGGTACAGTGGTGAGAACAGATAGAACTGTGTGAATTGTTGGTACAACGGTGAGCATGGTTGGAAGTATGTGCCGAGTTGGTGTGGTAGAGAGCACAGCTGGAATTGTGTGAAATGTTGGTGCAGTGGTGAGCACAGCTGGAATTGTGTCTAATGTTGATACACTCATGAGCACATCTGGAATTGTGTGCAATGTTGGTGCTGTGGTGAGCACAGCTGGAATTGTGTGCAATGTTGGTGCTGCGGTGAGCACAGCTGGAATTGTGTGCAATGTTGGTGCTGCGGTGAGCACAGCTGGAATTGTGTGCAATGTTGGTGCTGTGGTGAGCACAGCTAGAATTGTGTGCAATGTTGGTACAGTGGTCAGCACAGCTGGAATTGTGTGCAATGTCGGTGCTGCGGTGAGCACAGCTGGAATTGTGTGCAATGTTGGTACAGTGGTCAGCACAGCTGGAATTGTATTGAATGTTGGTGCTGTGGTGAGCACAGCTGGAATTGTGTGCAATGTTGGTGCTGCGGTGAGCACAGCTGGAATTGTGTGCAATGTTGATACACTGGTGAGCACAGCTGGAATTGCGTGCAATGTCAGTGCTGCGGTGAGCACAGCTGGAATTGTGTGCAATGTTGGTGCTGCGGTGAGCACAGCTGGAATTGTGTCTAATGTTGATACACTCATGAGCACATCTGGAATTGTGTGCAATGTTGGTACACTGGTGAGCACAGCTGGAATTGTGTGCAATGTTGATACAGTGGTCAGCACAGCTGGAATTGTGTGTAATGTTGGTGCTGCGGTGAGCACAGCTGGAATTGTGTGCAATGTTGGTGCTGCGGTGAGCACAGCTGGAATTGTGTGCAATGTTGGTACACTGGTGAGCACAGCTGGAATTGTGTGCAATGTTGGTGCTGCGGTGAGCACAGCTGGAATTGTGTGCAATGTTGGTACACTGGTGAGCACAGCTGGAATTGTGTGAAATGTTGGTGCAGTAGTGACCATGGCTGGAATTGTGTGCAATGTTGGTGCAGCGGTGAGCACAGCTGGAATTGTGTGAAATGTTGTTGCAGTAGTGACCATGGCTGGAATTGTGTGCAATGTTGGTACAGTGGTGAGCACAGCTGGAATTGTGTGCAATGTTGGTGCAGCGGTGAGCACAGCTGGAATTGTGTGAAATGTTGGTGCAGTAGTGACCATGGCTGGAATTGTGTGCAATGTTGATGCAGTAGTGAGCACAGCTGGAATTGTATGCAAGAGAATCACCTACAGTGCAGGAGGCCACTCGGCCCATCGAGTCTGCACCAACCCTTCGAAAGACCACCCTACCCCAGGCCCAAACCCCTGCCGTATTCCTGCAACCCCATCCAAAGGGGCAACTTGTCATGACCAATCCACCTAAGCTGCACATATTTGGACTGCGGGAGGAAACCGGAGCTCCTGAAGGAAACCCACACAGACATGCTGAGAAAGTACAATGTTAGTACAGCAGTTAGTACAACTGGAATTGTGTACACTTTTGGTATAGTGGTGTGCACAGTTAAAATTGTATGAAATAGTGGTACTATAATGAGCAAGTCTGGAATGGTGTGCAATGTTGTCCAGTTGTGGAAAGCAGCTGGAATTGCGTGCAATATTGATACAGTGGTGAGCACATCTGGAATTGTGTGTAATGTTGGTGCAGTGGTGAGCACATCTGGAATTGTGTGTAATGTTGGTGCAGTGGTCAGCATAGCTGGAATTGTATTGAATGTTGGTGCAGTGGTGAGCACAGCTGGAAATGTCTGCAATGTTGGTACAGTGGTCAGCACAGCTGGAATTGTATTGAATGTTGGTACAGTGATGAGCACAGCTGGAATTGTGTGCAATGTTGATGCACTGGTGAGCACAGCTGGAAATGTGTGCAATGTTGATACACTGGTGAGCACAGCTGGAATTGTGTCTAATGTTGATACACTGGTGAGCACAGCTGGAATTGTGTGCAATGTTGGTGCAGCGTGGAGCACAGCTGGAATTGTGTACAATGTTGGTGCTGTGGTGAGCACAGCTGGAACTGTGTGCAATGTTGGTGCAGCAGTGAGTACAGCTGGAATTGTGTGCAATGTTGGTGCTGTGGTGAGCACAGCTGGAATTGTGTGCAATGTGGGTGCTGCGGTGAGTACAGCTGGAATTGTGTGCAATGTTGGTGCTGCGGTGAGCACAGCTGGAATTGTGTGCAATGTGGGTACTGCGGTGAGCACAGCTGGAATTGTGTGCAATGTTGGTGCTGCGGTGAGCACAGCTGGAATTGTGAGAAATGTTGGTACACTGGTGAGCACAACTGGAATTGTGTGCAATGTTGGTACAATGATGAGCACAGCAGGAATTGTGAGAAATGTTGGTACACTGGTGAGCACAGCTGGAGTTGTGTGCAATGTTGGTGCAGCGGTGAGCACAGCTGGAATTGTGTGAAATGTTGGTGCAGTAGTGACCATGGCTGGAATTGTGTGCAATGTTGGTACAGTGGTGAGCACAGCTGGAATTGTGTGCAATGTTGGTGCAGTGGTGAGCACAGCTGGAATTGTGTGCAATGTTGGTACAGTGGTCAGCACAGCTGGAATTGTATTGAATGTTGGTACAGTGGTGAGCACAGCTGGAAATGTGTCCAATGTTGATGCACTGGTGAGCACAGCTGGAATTATGTGCAATGTTGGTGCTGCGGTGAGCACAGCTGGAATTGTGTGCAATGTTGGTGCTGCGGTGAGCACAGCTGGAATTGTGTGCAATGTTGGTGCTGCGGTGAGCACAGCTGGAATTGTGTGCAATGTTGGTACACTGGTGAGCATAGCTGGAATTGTGTGCAGTGTTGGTGCTGCGGTGAGCACAGATGGAATTGTGAGAAATGTTGGTACACTGGTGAGCACAGCTGGAATTGTGTGCAATGTTGGTGCAGTAGTGAGCATGGCTGGAATTGTGTACAATGTTGATACACTGGTGAGCACAGCTGTAATTGTGTGCAATGTTGGTGCAGTAGTGAGCATGGCTGGAATTGTGTCCAATGTTGATACACTGGTAAGCACAGCTGGAATTGTGTGCAATGTTGGTGCAGTGGTGAGCACAGCTGGAATTGTGTGAAATATTGGTGCAGTAGTGACCATGGCTGGAATTGTGTGAAATGTTGGTACAGTGGTGAGCACAGCTGGAATTGTGTGCAATGTTGGTGCAGTAGTGAGCATGGCTGGAATTGTGTGCAATGTTGGTACAGTGGTGAGCACAGCTGGAATTGTGTGCAATGTTGGTGCAGTAGTGAGCATGGCTGGAATTGTGTGCAATGTTGGTGCAGTAGTGAGCACAGCTGGAATTGTGTGCAATGTTGGTGCAGTAGTGAGCATGGCTGGAATTGTGTGCAATGTTGGTGCAGTGGTGAGCACAGCTGGAATTGTGTGCAATGTTGGTACAGTGGTCAGCACAGCTGGAATTGTATTGAATGTTGGTACAGTGGTGAGCACAGCTGGAAATGTGTCCAATGTTGATGCACTGGTGAGCACAGCTGGAATTATGTGCAATGTTGGTGCTGCGGTGAGCACAGCTGGAATTGTGTGCAATGTTGGTGCTGCGGTGAGCACAGCTGGAATTGTGTGCAATGTTGGTGCTGCGGTGAGCACAGCTGGAATTGTGTGCAATGTTGGTACACTGGTGAGCATAGCTGGAATTGTGTGCAGTGTTGGTGCTGCGGTGAGCACAGCTGGAATTGTGAGAAATGTTGGTACACTGGTGAGCACAGCTGGAATTGTGTGCAATGTTGGTGCAGTAGTGAGCATGGCTGGAATTGTGTACAATGTTGATACACTGGTGAGCACAGCTGTATTTGTGTGCAATGTTGGTGCAGTAGTGAGCATGGCTGGAATTGTGTCCAATGTTGATACATTGGTAAGCACAGCTGGAATTGTGTGCAATGTTGGTGCAGTGGTGAGCACAGCTGGAATTGTGTGAAATATTGGTGCAGTAGTGACCATGGCTGGAATTGTGTGAAATGTTGGTACAGTGGTGAGCACTGCTGGAATTGTGTGCAATGTTGGTGCAGTAGTGAGCATGGCTGGAATTGTGTGCAATGTTGGTACAGTGGTGAGCACAGCTGGAATTGTGTGCAATGTTGGTGCAGTAGTGAGCACAGCTGGAATTGTGTGAAATGTTGGTGCAGTAGTGACCATGGCTGGAATTGTGTGCAATGTTGGTGCAGCGGTGAGCACAGCTGGAATTGTGTGAAATGTTGTTGCAGTAGTGACCATGGCTGGAATTGTGTGCAATGTTGGTACAGTGGTGAGCACAGCTGGAATTGTGTGCAATGTTGGTGCAGCGGTGAGCACAGCTGGAATTGTGTGAAATGTTGGTGCAGTAGTGACCATGGCTGGAATTGTGTGCAATGTTGATGCAGTAGTGAGCACAGCTGGAATTGTATGCAAGAGAATCACCTACAGTGCAGGAGGCCACTCGGCCCATCGAGTCTGCACCAACCCTTCGAAAGACCACCCTACCCCAGGCCCAAACCCCTGCCGTATTCCTGCAACCCCATCCAAAGGGGCAACTTGTCATGACCAATCCACCTAAGCTGCACATATTTGGACTGCGGGAGGAAACCGGAGCTCCTGAAGGAAACCCACACAGACATGCTGAGAAAGTGCAATGTTAGTACAGCAGTTAGTGCAACTGGAATTGTGAACACTTTTGGTATAGTGGTGTGCACACCTAAAATTGTATGAAATAGTGGTACTATAGTGAGCAAGTCTGGAATGGTGTGCAATGTTGTACAGTTGTGGAAAGCAGCTGGAATTGCGTGCAATATTGATACAGTGGTGAGCACATCTGGAATTGTGTGTAATGTTGGTGCAGCGGTGAGCACATCTGGAATTGTGTGTAATGTTGGTGCAGTGGTGAGCACAGCTGGAAATGTGTGCAATGTTGATACAGTGGTCAGCACAGCTGGAATTGTATTGAATGTTGGTACAGTGATGAGCACAGCTGGAATTGTGTGCAATGTTGATGCACTGGTGAGCACAGCTGGAAATGTGTGCAATGTTGATACACTGGTGAGCACAGCTGGAATTGTGTCTAATGTTGATACACTGGTGAGCACAGCTGGAATTGTGTGCAATGTTGGTGCAGCGGTGAGCACAGCTGGAATTGTGTACAATGTTGGTGCTGTGGTGAGCACAGCTGGAATTGTGTGCAATGTTGGTGCAGCAGTGAGTACAGCTGGAATTGTGTGCAATGTTGGTGCTGTGGTGAGCACAGCTGGAATTGTGTGCAATGTGGGTGCTGCGGTGAGCACAGCTGGAATTGTGTGCAATGTTGGTGCTGCGGTGAGCACAGCTGGAATTGTGTGCAATGTGGGCACTGCGGTGAGCACAGCTGGAATTGTGTGCAATGTTGGTGCTGCGGTGAGCACAGCTGGAATTGTGAGAAATGTTGGTACACTGGTGAGCACAACTGGAATTGTGTGCAATGTTGGTACAATGATGAGCACAGCAGGAATTGTGAGAAATGTTGGTACACTGGTGAGCACAGCTGGAGTTGTGTGCAATGTTGATGCAGTAGTGAGCACAGCTGGAATTTTGTCCAATTTTGATACACTGGTGAGCACAGCTGGAATTGTGTGCAATGTTGGTGCAGCGGTGAGCACAGCTGGAATTGTGTGAAATGTTGGTGCAGTAGTGACCATGGCTGGAATTGTGTGCAATGTTGGTACAGTGGTGAGCACAGCTGGAATTGTGTGCAATGTTGGTGCAGTGGTGAGCACAGCTGGAATTGTGTGCAATGTTGGTACAGTGGTCAGCACAGCTGGAAATGTGTCCAATGTTGATGCACTGGTGAGCACAGCTGGAATTATGTGCAATGTTGGTGCTGCGGTGAGCACAGCTGGAATTGTGTGCAATGTTGGTGCTGCGGTGAGCACAGCTGGAATTGTGTGCAATGTTGGTGCTGCGGTGAGCACAGCTGGAATTGTGTGCAATGTTGGTACACTGGTGAGCACAGCTGGAATTGTGTGCAGTGTTGGTGCTGCGGTGAGCACAGCTGGAATTGTGTGAAATATTGGTGCAGTAGTGACCATGGCTGGAATTGTGTGAAATGTTGGTACAGTGGTGAGCACAGCTGGAATTGTGTGCAATGTTGGTGCAGTAGTGAGCATGGCTGGAATTGTGTGCAATGTTGGTACAGTGGTGAGCACAGCTGGAATTGTGTGCAATGTTGGTGCAGTAGTGAGCATGGCTGGAATTGTGTGCAATGTTGGCGCAGTAGTGAGCACAGCTGGAATTGTGTGCAATGTTGGTGCAGTAGTGAGCATGGCTGGAATTGTGTGCAATGTTGGTGCAGTGGTGAGCACAGCTGGAATTGTGTGCAATGTTGGTGCAGTAGTGACCATGGCTGGAATTGTGTGCAATGTTGGTGCAGTAGTGAGCACAGCTGGAATTGTTTGCAATGTTGGTGCAGTAGTGAGCATGGCTGGAATTGTGTGCAATGTTGGTGCAGTAGTGAGCATGGCTGGAATTGTATGCAAGAGAATCACCTACAGTGCAGGAGGCCACTCGGCCCATCGAGTCTGCACCAACCCTTCGAAAGACCACCCTACCCCAGGCCCAATCCCCTGCCGTATTCTTGCAACCCCATCCAAAGGGGTAACTTGTCATGGCCAATCCACCTAAGCTGCACATATTTGGACTGCGGGAGGAAACCGGAGCTCCTGAAGGAAACCCACACAGACATGCTGAGAAAGTGCAATGTTAGTACAGCAGTTAGTGCAACTGGAATTGTGAACACTTTTGGTATAGTGGTGTGCACACCTAAAATTGTATGAAATAGTGGTACTATAGTGAGCAAGTCTGGAATGGTGTGCAATGTTGTACAGTTGTGGAAAGCAGCTGGAATTGCGTGCAATATTGGTACAGCGGTGAGCACATCTGGAATTGTGTGCAATGTTGGTGCAGCGGTGAGCACAGCTGGAATTGTGTGAAATGTTGGTGCAGTAGTGACCATGGCTGGAATTGTGTGCAATGTTGATACAGTGGTCAGCACAGCTGGAATTGTATTGAATGTTGGTACAGTGGTCAGCACAGCTAGAATTGTGTCCAATGTTGGTGCAGTGGTGAGCACAGCTGGAAATGTGTCCAATGTTGGTACAGTGGTGAGCACAGCTGGAATTGTTTGCAATGTTGGTAAAATGGTGAGCACAACTGGAATTGTGTGCAATGTTGGTAAAATGGTGAGCACAGCTGGAATTGTGTGCAATGTTAGTAAAATGGTGAGCACAGCTGGAATTATGTGCAATGTTGGTAAAATGGTGAGCACGGCTAGAATTGTGTGCAATGTTGGTGCAGTAGTGAGCACAGCTAGAATTGTGTCCAGTATTGGTGCAGTGGTGAGCACAGCTATAAATGTGTGCAATGTTGCTATAATTGTGAGCACGGCTGTAATTGTGTGCAATGTTGGTGCAGTGGTGAACAAGGTTGGAAATGTGTGCAATGTTGGTACAGTGGTGAGCACAGCTGGAAATGTGTGCAATCTTGGTATAATGGTGAGCACGGCTGTAATTGTGTGCAATGTTGGTACAGTGAAATGAAATGAAAATCACTTATTGTCATGAGTAGGCTTCAATGAAGTTACTGTGAAAAGCCCCTAGTCACCACATTCCGGCGCCTGTCCGGGAAGGCTGGTACGGGAATCGAACCGTGCTGCTGGCCAGCTTGGTCTGCTTTAAAAGCCAGTGATTTAGCTCAGTGAGCTAAACCAGCCCCTAAAATCGCTTATTGCCACGAGTAGGCTTCAATGAAGTTACTGTGAAAAGCCCCTAGTCGCCACATTCCGGCGCCTGTTCGGGGAGGCTGGTATGGGAAATGAACCGTGCTGCTGGCCTGCCTTGGTCTGCTTTAAAAGCTAGTGATTTAGCCCAGTGCTAAACTAGCCCCATAACTAGTGAGAGCACAGCTGGAATTGAGTGCAATGTTGGTACAGTAGTGAGCACAGTTGGAATTGTGTGGATTGTTGGCACAGTGGTGACCATGGCTGGAATTGTGTGCAATGTTGTTGCAGTCATGAGGCCAGCTGGAATTGTGTGTAATGTTGCAGTGGTGAGCATGGTTGGAATTGTGGGCAATGTTGGTACAGTGGTGAGCACATCTGGAATTGTGTGTAATGTTACAGTGGTGAGCATGGCTGGAATTATGTGTAATGTTACAGTGGTGAGCACAGCTGGAATTGCATGTAATGTTACAGTGGTGAGCACAGCTGGAATTATGTGTAATGTTGCAGTTGTGAGCATGAGAATGTGAAGCAAGGGTTAATAGCTAGAATGAGCCAGAATTAATGAGATACATTAGTGGAAAATCACCAGTGGAGGAGTTTGTTATTGAAGCTATTAAGGAAGGATGAACTTGTTGAGATAAGGGAGTTGATATCTGAATTCGTGAGCCGATTCATGAATGACTGTAAGCCGAATAACCTTGAGAAACAAGGACGATGGCTGGATGACAGAATATGAAATGTGGGAGCCGCTTGTAATTATGGCTAACACCTCCTGATTAAGATATATTCATGTGCCAATAGATAACCTCAAAGTCTGTGAAATCATAACAAGTTTATGTTTTGTAATGGGGGTGAGCTCATGTGAATGTAAGGGACACCCCCCCCCCCCCCCCAATGTTATCTATAAAAGAAGGATATTTTGAGCAATATTTTGGCACTCTCAGAGGTGGTTCTTTAGAATACCTAGAGGGCTGCCCCGATCGCAATAAAGAATATTCTGAAGTACGGACGTGTTCGAGACTGTTTCTTCTGGACTGAGAGACAAGTGAATTAGAGACGCATTCACATTTTGGTGGCAGCGGTGGGATTTCAAAGAGTCTCCGCTGGGACTGGCAGCATAAGCGACTGATCGAGTTCGGGAGCGAAGGAGGAATTGGGCCACCATTGTGAGTAAAGTTTTTGCCACTTTGGTATTCCCCTCCGCTGTACCGTCCATGATTCAGCCCCGCTGTCAGTGCTCAGGGACGCTCCTACGAAATCCAGGTCAGTCCGGCGAACCCGTTTAAGGGAGGGAGTGTGACCCCTACAGTTATAGTCACTAGGCACAGTCAGGGACTAGTGTCTTAAGGGAGGGAGTGTGACCCCTACAGTTATAGTCGCTAGGCATAGTCCATCTTTAAGGGAGGGTGTGTAGCCCCTACAGTTATAGCTACAGAAGAGGTTTCGGCATCATCATGATCCTTGCTTTTGTCTCAAAATGCCCCCGCGATAAGAGGCTTTAGAAGGGTGCGTGATCAACCCTAAGGTAATAATATAACAAGGACGTTATAACCTTGTAGTTAGATAGGCTTGCAGGCACGGATGAGCCTGCCTGAATTGGGCAACGGAGCAGGATAACTCCGTTTAAATTCATGATTGAATAAAGTGGTCCAGGACCATTTCGCCAAATAAACAATAATCGCAAGGATCATTAACTGCCAGTAGTGTTAGAGATGGGTAATACGTTAGATACAACCTCTGATAGTGGAAGCGTGCTTCAAACCTTGTGTGAACAATATCCGGAATATTCCAAGCAACTGAGACAATTGTCAGGAGAATTGCATTAAAAATTTAGGAGAAGAAAAATGGCCACTGGGGAGAAAACTAATGCATTAAAATTGGGTATAAAATTGACAGAGAAAGGAATAGTTAAAACAGCCAAGGTCTTAAAAAAGAAGGAATGTGCATATGGGAAATAACCAAGTCATTAGGCTGTCCGCCTTGAATCTGTATAGTAATCCATGTGAGTTTAAGCTTAAGTGGGATAAGGTGCTGTCAGGGACTGCGGAGTTCCCAAATCTTATCTCCCAGAATTCTGACATAATAAACTGCTTTGTTACTGATACTCAGGCCTTCGTGTGAATATTTTCACCCCTAACATTTAGTGTAAGTCTGGAAGGATTTGCTGAGCTGGACGCCGCTCGAGCCGATGGACAAGGCGAGTAGTCAAACCTTTGACCGCCAAAAATTAGAATCACTCGGCAAGGCGGACAGACGGTGAGGTAACATCCAATAAATCTGGTATCAAGGCCGAATGAGTAAAAAAGTCAGTTAAAAATTTTTTTTGGTTTTTGAAGAGCAAAATACTCTGAAAAAAAAACAATGATCAAAGATGGGTGTGATTTCTGTGGAACAGGGAAAAATGGTGAGATACACAGAAGTAAAGATAAGACAAATAAAGTTAGAAGCACAAATGACATAAATTAAACCTTCACACCATTTGGAAGACAGGCTAGTTTAAAGGAATTGAGCTCTAACTCCTTTAAGCGTAGCAATAAAGCAAGTAAAAAGATACGGCAGTCCAGATAGCGGCAAACTAGCAAAAGTCATCACAAAACTGCCAACAATTACGGCTAACGACTGTCCCGGAATGTCTCAAGGAGAGAAAAAAAAATCAAATTAAGTGAAGTCCAAAAGATCAGAAACGGGCTAAAACACTCAATTAGTTTTGTTCAGGAATATCTGAGGATGACTAATCCCCCCCTCCCAAAACAGAAAAAATGGGGAGGAAAATCAATACAAGATTATGATTAGAAACTTAAGAATGGATACATGTTGAGAATAACTTCAGATCGTTTCAAGCCGTCCAGATAAATTCAGCAGTAATTCAACTCATTTGAAATAAAAGAAAAATAAACATCCAGTAATGTCTCTTTCCAAAAACCGGTTAAATAACGAACATTGAAAATTGAAAGAAAGGATGGATAATGTCTAAGGTCGCATAGCGGACGGAGATGGCATCATGCCAAGTTCTCCACCACTTTCGATTCTGTACAAAAAATTAACCATTTCAGCAAGCAGGTCATCTGCACAAAGAAATATACATCTCTAAGAATAGCTAATGCCTCTCAATTAATCAGTGGAAATTGACTTAAATGGAATGACACAGATAAAGTTTTTGAAGGAGAATGAAAAATTTTGTTCAGTGTTTTAATTGAGCTCCATTTTAGAGAAAGAGTGAGAGGGTTAGAGACAGAGAGAGAGACTGATAGAGACAGCGAAAGTTGAGAGACCGAAAGAGAGCGAGTCAGGGAGAGACAGAGACGGGGAGGGGTAGTTAGATAAAGAGAAAGAGCGACAAGAGTTCCAGAGACAGACAAAGTTACGTAGAGAGACAGACAGAGAGAGAGAGAGAGAGAGAGTTTTAGGCATCTAAGCTTTGTTCTGAACTATTCACTGTCTCTGTATTCAGACTTCGACTTCAGACCTTGACTTTTAAAAGTTTTGTTACGAGCTGTGATTATTTGAAAGCTTCAAATTGTCTACGCATTGCCTTTAAAGATTATAGTTTGAGTACAGTTAACAATTTTTTCTTTTCAAAGGCTATCATTGGCATTTCCAGGGTAATTTTGATACACAAGGAATTTTAATCAGGGTGCAAAATCACATATGTAAGAATAAGAAAATATTAGATTGATGGTGTTCAGTGGAGGTTAGGATAGTTTAAATACATATGACAAATATGATCAAGCCGGTGTTTCATTAGTTCAGGGTTAAAACTTCCCTGGCACAAATAATCATCAGTAGGGTGAAACTAACCTGTCTCACAACGCAGATGTTTTAATTATGAGGTTGCAGAATTACTTATAAACAACAGATGGGTAAATGAAATATGTCCATGAGTTTCAATAACATATTGTGTTTGCTGAAAACGTGACAACGGGAATTTGGCAGCACTCCAACTTTTACTCCCAGTCCATTTGAGTGAAAAATACAAAAAAAATGTTTAGAGATGCGAATGGCATCATTCCAATTTATGCACCCACTATACCCCCCTTTTTGTCTCTGCAAGACAATTAACCCTTTCAACAAGCTTTTGTGTATAATCCAGAAGATGTCTTGACACTCCCATGCTGGTTTGCCTGTGAGCTCTAGCCCTTTTAATTCTGATAAAATAATGAACAGTCCACACAGCTGAAGATGCACTCTAATTGGAACTTACAAATCTTAAGTTTTGAATTTTCAGATTTTTTTCAGATTAATTAAGCCACTCTGTCCCATGCAGAATGGATCTTTGAGCAAGAACACCCTGGACACGATTGCATGTCACTTGTAAAGGACGATTCATCTGTCAGGGAGGACCTATCGGATGCCCCTCTTAACGACCCAGACCTGACCATGTTCACAGATGGAAGTACTTCCATCAGTGAAAGGGGGGAGCGGTTATCAGGATATGCTATAATCAACCAGGGTGGGGAGACAGTAGAATCAGCAGCATACTGGGGAGACAGTAGAATCAGCAGCATTTGAAATTCCATTCTCGGCCCAACAAGCAGAATTGTTCGCACTAATACGCGCATGCGCACTAGGAGCAGACAAAAAAGTAAATATTTATACAGACTCCAAATATGCTTTTGGAGTCGTACATGACTTTGGACAATTCTGGAAGAACAGAGGATTCTTAACATCCGCTGGCACCCCAATTTCCCATCAGCAGCTAGTAACTCAGTTACTCCAAGCTCTTATGCTCCCAGAAAAGGTAGCAGTGATAAAGTGTACTGCCCATACAAAAGGAAAAACTCCAGTAGATGAAGGAAATAGGCAGGCAGACCACCAAGCAAAAGAAACCTCCCATTCAAAGGAAATGGTAGTGCCTAAAATGATGAGCCAGACTAAAAGCTCAAAAGACAAGTCTCCCTCTGAAAAACCTATGCCGACCATTACTGACGTAATCCAGCTACAGGAGGACGCTCCTGCTAGCGATAAAAAGTCATGGGAAGAATTGGGATGTACATGTGATAAAGAAAATAAGCTGTGGGTCACCCCAGCAGGGCAGACATGTATGCCCGATGCTTTGGCAGCCTGGGTGACTGAATGTGTACACTTTGCAACTCACTGTGGTGCTCGCGCTACAGGTGATATATTGTTAAAAACCTGGTGGCATCCCAGACTGCAGGAGATAGCCCAACGAATTAGCAATCGCTGCTTGATATGTCAGCAGTATAACCCTGGGAAGGCTGTCCCCTGCGAGCAGGAGGAAAACACCATTGCCCGAAGGTCCTTTGAGACCCTGCAACTGGACTACATTGAGTTGGAAAGATGCCAGTGTTATAAGCATGTATTAGTGATTGTTGATGTGTTTAGTAAATGGATAGAGGCCTATCCTACTGTAGATAATAAGGCTTCAACTGTAGTAAAATTTCTTATGCATGAAATTGTACCAAGATTTGGAATTCCCTATTGTTTAAGCTCTGATAATGGACCTCACTTTGTGGGACAGATCAATAAAGAATTCTGCACTCAACTGGGAATTAAACAGCAGTTACACTGCTCCTACAGACCCCAGGCAGCTGGGATCGTGGAAAGAGCTAACCAGACTCTGAAAACCAAAATTGCTAAGCTACAAGCAGAGACCGGAGCCACCTGGCTCAAACTTTTACCTGTTGCACTTTTCCAGATCAGAACCACCCCTGCGGGAAAGACTCGATTGAGCCCCGCTGAAATCTTGTACGGAAGACCCCTTCGCACCCCCTGGGACTGCCATACATCCCGAGACATTCAGTTCCACCACATGACGACAGAAATAGCTAATTATATAATAGCCCTCACTAAAGTCTTAAAGAGACTCCACTTGCGAGTACGTGCCACGCAAGTGGAAGTGCCACCCTTAGCTAGCTCCGATATTGTACAACCGGGAGATCATGTGATGATCCGCAATTGGACACGGAAGGGGTTGGAACCACGTTGGGAGGGACCATTTCAAGTTCTCCTAACCACCCCCACAGCAGTCAAAGTTGAAGGACGTAATGCATGGATCCACACCCACCACTGTATGCTAATAAAGTTTGCATGATCATTAACTCTCGTTTTAAGTTTTAGGTACATACGACATTACTCGGACTAGGAGCAGGACCCCACGATGAAGCTGCTCTTTTTACTAGTGATCCTCGCCAGCACACTACTGTGTGTGACCGCTCGAAACCAGCGATGTAGACCCGGCGGACGAATTCTGCACCTTTGTCGTGAGGACACCTTTAGCTGTGCCAACAGCATCACAGATGAGACGTTGTGGACGGCGACCCCGGTAGATACCTGCACCACCATCATTCATCAAGACGAGCAGAAGCCTCGGTTCCTGACTACCCGCGGATCCCTGACCTGCAATCGCTACGCTTGCCGGTGGGACTACCGGCGTAGAGGGGAGAGCAAGCCACGAGTTCCTGAATGCAAGACTAGTCATACTCACCCGCCTACCAGGAGGAAGCGGGCAATGCACCATGTGACTGCTAACTCGTTTTTGTTCATGACCTATGGGGTAAAGAGACTCCGCCAGTCCTCCTCGGACGACTGGTGGGGTTGGCTGTGGTCTAGCTCTTGGACCACCTATCTGTTTCATGGATTTCTTATCTTTATCGTTGTTTGCATTTTGCTATGTATTATTGCAACCTGTGTTAAATGCTTTTGTAATTGTTTAGGCGCCTCTGTGATGCCACAGATGCTGCAGCGGCTTTCCCAGTTAGACAAGCAGGATTTAGTAGACGCCGGAAATGTGTGTGAGGACGTTGGACTAAAGGATGATTTCCCGGAGGAATTCCTCAGACTCTCAAGGATAAACCCCTGAGGGCTGAGTGATCATGGAATGATCAAAGGGGGGGAATGAGAATGTGAAGCAAGGGTTAATAGCTAGAATGAGCCAGAATGAATGAGATACATTAGTGGGAAATCACCAGTGGAGGAGTTTGTTATTAAAGCTATTAAGGAAGGATGAACTTGTTGAGATAAGGGAGTTGATATCTGAATTCGTGAGCCGATTCATGAATGACTGTAAGCCGAATAACCTTGAGAAACAAGGAAGATGGCTGGATGAAAGAATATGAAATGTGGGAGCCGCTTGTAATTATGGCTAACACCTCCTGATTAAGATATACTCATGTGCCAATAGATAACCTCAAAGTCTGTGAAATCATAACAAGTTTATGTTTTGTAATGGGGGTGAGCTCATGTGAATGTAAGGGACCCCCCCCCCCCCCCCCCCCTAATGTTATCTATAAAAGAAGGATGTTTTGAGCAATATTTTGGCACTCTCAGAGGTGGTTCTTTGGAATACCTAGAGAGCTGCCCCGATCGCAATAAAGAATATTCTGAAGCACGGACGTGTTCGAGACCGTTTCTTCCTACTGAGAGACAAGTGAATTAGAGACGCATTCACAAGCACAGCTGGAATTGTGTGTAATGTTACAGTGGTGAGCATGGCTGGAATTGTGTGTAATGTTACAGTGGTGAGGACAGCTGGAATTGTGTGTAATGTTGGTACAGTGGTGAGCACAGCTGGAATTGTGTGTAATGTTGCAGTGGTGAGCATGGCTGGAATTGTGTGTAATGTTACAGTGGTGAGGACAGCTGGAATTGTGTGTAATGTTACAGTGGTGAGGACAGCTGGAATTGTGTGTAATGTTGCAGTGGTGAGCATGGCTGGAATTGTGTGTAATGTTACAGTGGTGAGGACAGCTGGAATTGTGTGCAATGTTACAGTGGTGAGCACAGCTGGAATTGTGTGCAATGTTACAGTGGTGAGCACAGCTGGAATTGTGTGTAATGTTACAGTGGTGAGCACAACTGGAATTGTGTGCAATGTTACAGTGGTGAGCACAGCTGGAATTGTGTGCAATGTTGGTACAGCGGTGAGCAGAGCTGCCTTCTATGCTGTTGATCGGGCTTAATTCCCAGTAAGAACATTAAGTTCCAGGGGAACTCTGTCGAGTCCCCTTGCCTTTGAGTTAGATTGTTGCCAGTCCATTCCTACTCCAGAACCTGAGACATAATCTGACATTTTAGTGCAGTCTTCAGCAAGTACTGAATATCAACGGGTGGGAGTGAGTTCAGACAGCACCTAACCCTCTTCAACACCAACAAAGCAGAATAACCGGTCACCTATCACATTACTCTGTGTGGGATCCTGCTGTGCATTGATTGGCTGCCCCATTTCCTGTGTTGCAGCCATGACTACACTTCCAGGTACATTTCGCCGGTTGCAGGGCTTTGGGATGTGCTGGGGTTGTGAAAGGTGCTGTGGAAACCCAAATCTTTCTTTTACCCAATTTCCCACCCACTCATTGTCCAACCTTGGGGGGGTGTCACCCGCACCGACCTTTGACCTGCCAGCCAGACTGCGCAACTAGTTTTGTCGCCGAGTTAAAATGACGATTACCGAATGAGGTGAGGAGAGACAAGTGAGTGAGTGATAAAATTTTATTGAAGAAATTTTGACAGGTTACAGAACGAATCAGCCATCCGTGTACTAAGGCACTTGAAATGTGCTCAGTGATAAAAAAAAACAATCGTTTAGCTTATAACATAATGTCACATTAAATACTCATAAAAGAGATTATTGTACAATGTAGGAGCTTTTAAAACACACAAGGAATCTGGGTTGGTTGTACAAACATAAAAGGAACAAAGCATGGCACTTAAAACAGAAAGAGAACATGGGTCTATTTTTTGGAAAATATATATATATGTATATTTGCAACACTTTACAAAAACACGTGGACAGGTTGTAGAATCATGTGCTGATTCTAGACAGTGTACATTTTTTTTTCCAGTTATTTACAACCAATACAATTTATAAATCAAATTTACATTCATTCATTGCATGTCTGCCGAGATCCTCCGTCTACAAGACGAAAGACAACACAAAGTCAAAAGAACAGTAAGTTTTTTTAAAAGCCGCTGCCAGTTTCAGGACAGTCGGGAGAAGCTGCCTTCTT
The DNA here is from genome assembly GCF_902713615.1 of Scyliorhinus canicula. Lineage (NCBI taxonomy): Eukaryota > Metazoa > Chordata > Chondrichthyes > Carcharhiniformes > Scyliorhinidae > Scyliorhinus > Scyliorhinus canicula. Next base: position 306,573,515 of record NC_052146.1, read on the forward strand.
CCCTGGCATAGCTGATCAGTCATCAACGTTCAGTCTCACTGCCTGAAACACTGCCCCAATTGAAATCGAGAGGTCTCACTGGGGTTTATCATTGCTGGGATTGGGGGGGGGAGGGGGGGGGGGGGGGGGGGGGGGGGGGGGGGGGGGGTGGGGGGAATGGGCTGGCCAACTTATCTCCAAAATAAAACTGAGGAATTTGATTTCATACTTGCAAAGTACACGGGAAACTTGTGTGGATTATTAATGCAGGAGAAAATTGTGATCTACCAGGGCAGCACTTACAAAGATTAAATCAGCACTTTGGTTTCTCTCTCATTTTATTGTGTGTTTCGGACCCTTTTAACAGATACTGATCCTGTCGTAAGGGATGTGGCAGGAGTGGATTGCCAGCCATTCCTCTCTCCGTCTCCTCCATAAGCGAGGAGGGTGATAAATAGGAGAGAATGGGTCTCCTTCCTCCTCCAGATTCCCGAGCAATACGAAAAGAATCAGAGGTTGGGGAGGAACGAAGTTACAGTCCCCAGTTTGAGGAGGTTTTAATGGGGTTGGGTTAAGTGCGGCAGGTGTCTGAGGTAAGCCTGAATCAGCAGCTCTCAATACAGCACAACATGGGACAGTTCATCTGGCAGCGAGCTGGGTTTTACATGCCGTCGTGTACCAACATCTGGCAGCGAGCTGGGTTTTACATGTCGTCGTGTACCAACATCTGGCAGCGAGCTGGGTTTTACATGCCGTCGTGTACCAACATCTGGCAGCGAGCTGGGTTTTACATGCCATCGTGTACCAACATCTGGCAGCGAGCTGGGTTTTACATGCCATCATGTACCAACATCCACTTCCTCTCAATTCAGTCACAGGTTTCGCAAGGACATTACATTCACAATCAGTGAAAGTGCTCCTTCACATCAGTGAGTGCTCCTTCAATGACCTGGAACCCTTTGCTCTCCCAGTCGCCTCCCTGCCGGTTTACAGGAAAGCCAAGCTCCAACAGCAGATGGCCAATCACCCAGGGGGCATCCAGCAGAAAGTTGCCCTGCCGTTTTTAACTCTGGCATTCCATTGCAGCCCGTTAACATAAATGTTCTAAAACTCTCACTGCCCTAAACACCCTCTCAGTCCCCCACAGCCCATCAACCTCAGTTAGTGCAGCTCATTCCCTTTGGCTATCAGACAATCCATGTCGACCCCTCCCTCCTCATCCCATGATTTCTCCCATACAGATAATTAAACAACAAAAAAAAAAGGGCAACTGTCCCAATCCATTTGGAAAATTTCCGATTGTTTCCTTCAAGATTAGAAACAGTAAACAGAAGTGCGGAAGCACAAAGTTCACAAGCTTAAATAAAATCTTTCCCTTCTCCTTTCTTTTGATAACTTAAAGGAATTGAGTCAATTGGATGGATGGCGAGGAGGTCACGCTTTGGTTCATGTTGCAGAGGACAGACGTAGCTTTGCTCTCTGCAGGCAGACATGGGGAGCTACAAGTGGAGCTCATTGACCCTCTTTCCAATGAGGCTTCCAGATCCAGGCGTTCCCCTCCCCACTTCCAGTCCCTGATAGAAGACCCAGAATTTGCAGGTGCTAAATAAAGTCTTTGGGAGACATATGTATATCGGGTCAAAAAAGTCACCATCATTCGCCACCTTGAACATCATTGAGGGTGGGCAGATACCTGCGAAGGTGAGGGAAGGTTGCCAGTGAGGTGATTGCAAAAGATATGAGGAAATGTTTGCATTTGCAAAGTACCTCAAGATCATACAGACCACCAACCGCTCCAGAGGAGCAGGCACCGTTATGTCCAGCGGTTCCTCACCATTACCCCTCAGGTGACCAGCTTTCAGAGCCTGAGGGAGCCATGGGCGAATGTAGGTTTTGGGGAGTCTTAATCTGCTTCAACCCATGAAGATCTCCTCCATCACTGGGCTGGGTTATTCCAGGAGGAGGGAGGTCCTATTGCTGACTGCTGTCCAAAAGATGCCTGTAAATTTACGACACTCCTACCCCCCAACCCTCCCCCGAATGGGAACGGTCCCATCCATCCAATGACCAACCTGCCTTCCCACAATTCCAAGAGGTCTGCATGTGGCTCTCTGTGCTGATTTTGCAATGAGCTCAAACCTGTCTGAAAATCCCGCTCGGTTTCATTTTGCAAAGACACAGTAAAATAATTATTATTTGGAGTTAAAGATGGTGTCAATGAGAGCGGTCATCAAACACCCATAAATAAGCGTCACCGGCTAAGAGAATTAGCAGAAAGGCAAGGGTAAAAGAGAAGCCAGTAATATGACATACACTCAAGCTGGAGACTTTGTTTTTGTCCAATGTGTATTTTATGCAGAATATGCGCTATGTACGGCTTTGAGCCATCACCAGAACAGTCTTCGAGTTTGAACGGGTAATAATAGCAGTCGTTTGCTGCAGTTACATTCAGAAACAGGTTCCCTTTTCCAGTGTGCTTTTGCTTCCTCACAAAAAGGGAGGGAAGCGGAAACCAGTTCGTAAGTGGCAGGAAGAGAATATCCTGGCCACAATTCTCAATATGGATGAACATGGCAGCGACGCACGACATTGATTATTGACCACCTGTCTGACAGCACATTGGCAGCAAAGGCGTTAATGAAATTTGCTTTACTCTGACCTGTCAAAGTGCCCTTAATTCTGCCTGGGTTCAGTCCCCACTCTGCTGCCTTCACATCCCCATCATTTCTTTCACCTTTCCTTCCCCGTCAGTCACAACAAAAGAAGCCAGCCTGACTCCACGGAGGAAGAATCTTTTTAAAAATTACTTAGATATTAAAACTTCTCTTTTTGTTTTTTTGATTGTTATTGTTGCTGTTGCATGGTCAGCCCTCTGTTGGAACATCTGCGCCTGACAGGAAGGTGCACAGGACACACGTTTAAGTTCGGCCTAGCCTCGGTTGCGATTCCACAGACGCACCGTCTTCAATACTTGACAAGCTGAGTCTCTCCTGGAGCCTCGCGTTGCTTCCTTTATGGCCGGTGGAACCTGCAAAAGAGGACGGGAGGACACGGATTGAGATTTCGTTCGCATCAACACCAAAAACCTGCATTCATGTAGCACCTGTGGTGATATGCATCACTGTTGATACATGAGGACTGAATAAACACTAGAGGGAGCACCAGAGACATCATAACACACAGACATTCAACCAATAGGTCAGTAAGCTAGGACACAACCAATGGACCAAAGACACCCAGAGGTGACACTACCACAAGGGGGCAACCCATATAAAAGGACAGGGCACACATGATCTGTCTCTTTTCCACAGGCGACACTCAGAGACAGGGGCAGATCAGGAAGCATCACACCCACCGCATGGATTAGAGCAGACTGGTTAGTTAGATCGATTTACTGTAGCAAGATTAGCAGGAGAGTCGAACTCCAAGTAGGGGAATTGTTTCAATAAATGTGATAAACCTATCTCCAAGTCTGAACCTTCCTTTGTCAGAGTGCACGTCAAGGAAGCAGCTTATGCTACACGAAGAAGCATAACACAACAGCACCCTGCATACCCCAAGGTAAAGATTTGATCCCGAGATGAGATGTTAGGACAGATGGCCAAAGGCTGGATCACAGGAAGAAGGGGACTGGGGGGGGGGGGGGGGTGCACAGGACAGCTGTGTTATGTGCCATGAATTTTATTCTGGGAGTCAGCTGCATTCTTGTGTGAATAACTGAGTCATTCTGCTGCCGTTCTCAACTTGATCAGCCGGCAGTGTTTAAGAGGAGAGGCAGAATGTAGGATGCTTCAAGTACCTGTAAGTGACTCATGTTCCTTCCAAAGCACTGGGTGGGGGGGGGGAGATTGGGGGAGGGCCTGGTGTCATAATGCAGCATTAACAGTTAAGCCAAAGACACTCTGATAAACAAACAGTCTGTTGTGACAGAAGGTATGGGTGACACAGAGAGACGGGTGGGGGGGGGGGGGGGGGGGGGGGGGGAATGGGAATTAACGGAGCCCAAATCCACTCACCTCGTTAAATGACGGCTCTCTTCATGGACTTCCATTTCTCGGCTCTTGAATTCATTCAGTTCTTTCCGTATCGCAGCCTTTGTGATCAGAAAGAGGGGCGGAGAGAGAGAGAGAGAGAAAGGAGAAGTGTCAGAGCAGGCCAGCAATGCAGCAGTGTTTGATTACTGGCAGCCAGGAGACGCTTCAGCATCAGGCCGCACACACTCTCTAACCCATTAGCATCACAAGCCTGTCACTAGCTGCACAATCCAGAATCAGCCTCTCCTCCCCATCCAAATCTCCCGCAAATCAGTCCCACAAAATGCGATGGAATATTTATTTTGAGCAGGCGGGGCTGACAGGGGAAATGTTAACTCGATTTCATGTTTTCTGCTGCCTGGCCATCACCGCCTGATGGGTCTTTCAATGCCAACTCACTCATGCTGAAGGATAATTCTCAGGCGATGCTCTCTGCACCCTTCTGGGTTAATTAATCATTACATTGTTGTCTGTGCCCCCCCCTGCAATGTACATGCCGTTGCCCATTCCACCAATCAGAGCCAGGATACTGCAGAGAACTCCCTTGCTCTTCTTGAAAATAGTGCGATGGGATCTTGTATGTGCAGCCAAAGGGTCAGGCTGGGCCTCAAGCTTAACGGCTCATCTGAAACCTCCGACAGTGCAGCACTCCCCTCCCCAGCACTGCACTCAATTGCCAGCCTGAATCACAGGCTCCAAGTCCCTGGAGTGAGAATTGAAGTCACTGTGACTCAGAGGAGAAAGTTCCCCCCACTGAGCCCAGGAACATTGAACAGATCGCTCACTGCTTGAAGCAACACCCCACATACATGGAGAAAGGTCAGCTCTATAATGACACTGCACACACTGGCTTCAATCCCTCCTTTTCAATCAAATGCTGCCTGTAATAACTAGCGACTCTAGATGCAGGCAAACATGTCAGAAAAGGGACCCCAAGTAGAGGTGGGTAGCTGGGGGGGGGGGGGGGGGGGAAAGAGGCAAATTGGCCTGATTCAGATGAATACAAATTCCTCCATCCCTGCTGCTCTATGTCAGTTTCCATTAAGCAACATCTCAATTTTAAGAGCCTCACTCACCCCTCCCAGTTTCTGTAACCTCCTCCAACCCACAACCCTCTCGGATGTCTACCCTCCCCATCAATTCTGACTGTGCTAAATCAGGATTGGTGGAAAGTGCTTCGGGTTCTCACCTTGTCAGCTGGTGTTAGGCGGGTCCAGGGTTTGTCAGCACGTCGGTCATAATCCTGGGCCTCTGTCACTTCCACATATTCATTGAAGCGCAGGATCCGCCGAGCTTGCAACTCTGCGACTGTCGGCCGGAGGCTAAGCTGCAAGGGACAGAAGAGGAAGATTGACCGGTCATTAACCACAGCAGGTCTAGTTGGCACTCAATTTAAATATTTCATCAGTAAGAAACTGGCATTGACTAAAGAGCACAGCAGGTACAGTGCTGGATGGCACCCTCCAGCAGGAACATGGGCCAAATGGCCTCTTTCTGCACTGGAAGATTCTGCGATCTTTGGACCCAGCTCTGTTATTGCGCATCAAAGCGGCATAGTTTCACAGTCACACAATGGACTTTAATACAATCAATCAGTTTTTAATTCAATTAATATAGCCAGTGAGTGATTATAGCCAGGCCACAAGGGTATAGAATTATTTAGCACAAATCCAAAATGACAAATCCACAAACTCTATCATTTCAGCATCAGTCGAGTTGAACAGAAACTCAAGTTGGGACAGATGGGACTGTGCATGGGTGAGGCCAGTTGCCAATTCGCTATTGCCTGATTTTCCCACCAGTCAAAGAGGAATTTTCACCCATCAGTGCAGTTTATTGTCGTGAAGTCTGAGCAGAGATTCAACCCATACGGAGGATAAAGATTCAAATGTCCATGTTGAAATTGGCTGAAGTTATTTTGATAAAAATATGGTCCGTTGTATCTCTGCTCAGTCGCTATCTGGAATATCAGGAGCAGGTCCCACATGGGCCTCCTTCAAGCCACAAGACATTTTCATGTCCAGGGCAGTTAGGAAGTTGCTTTAAGGAGCTCCCAAAACCTCATTCAATGATTGGTATCCGTACCCTGGGACTGTCTGCAGTGGAATTTCAACCTTACACCTTCTGGCTTGTGGGCAACGAATGTTATCAATGAGTGGGCAGCACATGCTCTCTCAGAGTGAAGCTTTGTAAATGTCCAAGTACAGATCAAGAGAACCTTGATGCTCAGAATTTGTATTTTTAAATCCGCCTATTTGCCATTGCTACAGCCTGCCCCATGTGACCTGTTCACTCCTGTAGCTCGGAGGCAGAATCATTGGGATTTGCCGCAGTTCAATTGCTTCAGCTGATGAAAAGTGAGGTTTACCTTGCGGGTCAACCTCCTCCTGATCTCCAGTCTTTCCTCGTGTTCCTCTTCTTCATTCCGATCTATTTTGGAAAAGAAAAGGGAGGGGGGGGGTCAGATTCAGTGGAAGGTTTTTCCAAACTGACAACAAGTCATTCAGCCTGAGGTAGACATGGGGGAATCCTGCCTGCTCTTGACTTCCATTCCGACAGATGTGACGCGTGCTAAACCACCCCTTACAACAACGTCACTGTGCATTCCACTGTCTGTATCTTCCTATTTTTGGTGTGATGAGAGATACATACACGTGTTGTGGAGGCTGCGGGGAACACAATGGTTGGCAGGAAAATGGGAGGTTCAGATCTGGGGAGCTCCTTGATAGGCAGTCACTGCACCAGTTTCCTCCGAGGGTCCTCCTTCCACTGGAGAACCAGGGAGATGGGATTTCTTCACTCGGAATCACAGGGAGGCACGAGATATGGTGCAGGTGAGCTGAAGCAGGAACAGAGTAGGAATACAAGCTGCCCCCCTCTCCATGTCCCATACACACAAGCACTGGCCTCATATTCCACTCTGCTACGGGCTAAGCTCTCATGAGCAGTGACTAATTCCAGGATAACAACAACTTGCATTTATATAGCTCAGTAAACTGTCCAAGCTGCTTTACGGGAGAGCTAACAAACAAGGCTGCTCACTGTCATAACACAGGGAGGTCACACGATAAGGACAATTAGGTTCCAGAGACCTACTCTGAATAGGGGTTCCCCTGGTAACGAGGGAACAGGGTTTCCGCCTTAACTGAGCGCTCATCTCGAGTATAAAAACCCCGGCCTGGGAGCGGGTCGGAAAGGAGACCCTATGGGAGTGAAGAAATAGAATCTTTGTTTTCTACCTGGCCGATCCAGGTGCGCTGCTTTAACGGATTCTACCGTCACTGAGCTACATGAGGAGACATGAGGGGAATATGAAAATAATCTTGGTGAATGACGCCGGTTTCAAGGAGTGACTCAGGAGGAGAGAAGTGCAGAGAGCTTTGGAAGTGAGTTCCTGAGTTAGGATCTTGGCAGCTGGAGCTGGTGCCTTCAATGGGATCAGAGAAGCCAGGAGCAGAGAGACCCAGCGGCCTGCTTTAATGAATGGGAGCAGATTCAGCAGGAACTTCCATGTTGGTATATATTAGATAGAGGAAGGAAACATACAGGATAATAGAGCATTATCCCTTTAGCCCACTATTGGTCCCCCGAGTTATACTGCATATTACAGTGATAGAAGACAAAGTAGGATTGTTATTATGTTAAATTCCTCTCCCATACCTCTGCCCCAAAATGAGAGCAATAAAGCTGAACACTGCATGATGTATTTGGGGTTAATCTAACTGAATGTACAGTTTATCCAAAAGAGCTACTCAAGTGATTGCACTCTTTGCTCCGTCCCATGCCATTTGGCCAACTTCCTTTTGAAGGTTGCAATTGAATCCCCTCTCGGGCAGTGCATTACAGACCGGATCAACCGGCTGTGTGAGAAGAGAAATCTCATTTGCTTCATTGTCAGCGATCTAAAAATCGGTGTGCTGTGCAACCCTCCCACAGGTGGGGACAGTTTTTCAACCAGTTATCAGAATCCTTCAGGATTTAAATACCTCATCAACCTTCTCTGCTCCAGGGAGAATCCCAAACTCTCGTTCAGATAACTGCAGCCTCCCACCCATGACACATCTGCAATCGGAATCTTTCCCGAGGCAGTGGATGAGCCACAAAGGGCCACCCACCCACCCACCCACAGTACATCAGCTGCACCAAGGCTGCTGTGACATTAGCATCTGTAACCCCAGTATTCATTATGGAGTTGACTAAACCTGAATAATAATAATAATGAGGTTAGTTAATTCTATAAAGTGGGTGGAAATCTGTGTGTGGGTGTGGGAGGGGGGTAATGGGTGGTGAAGGCCGGAAGTGAAATCCCCCAGGGCTGAAACAGTTACATCCCGGTATCAGCTTGCTCTGTGACGTCCCAGGAAGCCTCGAGACGCAGGTTGGGGAGGTGGGGTTTCCCATCTTGCGCTCCCACGCACCCGGGGAGGGGAGGGGAGTGCGGGGGGCGGAATCCCCCCCCCCCCCCCCCCACCACCCACCTACCCTCCCTCCACACACACACACACGTTGTGGTGCTCTGCGGCAGATGGACTTCCTCTCAAGCTCAATTCCAAGGCAACCTCATCAGTAATAAAGACATACAACAGGAGAGACCCCATTTCCAACATAAATCTCCGCTCATTCAGATTCTCCCGCACCAACTCTTGCAAGAATCATTCCCCGCAACACTGACATCCCCAGATTTTTTTTTTGCAACGAGCGTTACTTTGCAAGTTAAACCCCGCAGAGTTATTGGAATGCAGACACCGTCCGGAGTGATCTTTATATTCCCCACAAGTCCCAGGCATCCTTATTCACATTCCGTCCCAGACAAGCTGATCTGGATGCAGAAATTCTGCTGCAGCTTCGGGGTTATTGAGGTTGCCCCCATCCTCCCTCAGCAAAAGGTACATTGGTCAAACCAGAAGAGCAGATCAAATCTTACTTACATCTTAAGATGTTCCTCTGTTCCAATTCTTCCAGCGAGGGTCGCTGACTGAGCCTCCTGCCGAACACAATCACAATGGAATAGTGCACCATTTTCAAAAATAAGAGATGAAAGCTTTCCTTCTCTTATCCCCTGCGAACAAGCTGACTGTTGTTGAGTCGAGAGGCTGCTGAAATCTCCTTGCTGCTGCTTGCTATCAGAGCTGTGTCACTGTCAGCTTGCAATGATTCACTGGCAGCGCCACCACTGCCTTTATATACCCTCCAGCCGACGGTTCCGGAAGAAGAGAGGGGGGGGGGGGGGGGGGGGGGGGGGGGGGGGGGGAGAGGGGGTGTGCTAAAGAGGAGGATCCAAACATCGCAACAGAAAAAAAAAGCCTGCTCACATTCTACATCCACGTGCTTTTGTCATTTTCTCTCTCTCTCTCTGGCTCTGCTCCCAGGGATTGTCATTTTTTAAAATGATAATGAATAACAGGATTTGTCGCCAGCTAACAGTCAGAGGGAGCCGAGGTGTTCCCCCAGCCAGAGTGTTTTATGTCAGTAGCCAGTACTTGAGAACAGCAACTTTCCCTCTATCTGTTCATCATAACAGGCACCAGTCACCCCCCCCCCCAAGCAGACATCAGCTGTGATCTCTGTCCCCCCCCCCCCCCCAATGCCCCTGAATGGATGAAATGCCTGTCAGAAAATGTGTGCCATTAGGTGTGTGTGGTCACTCCTCCAGAGGGGGGAGGAGGAAGGGGGCAATGGGGTTGTCCCAAATATCAACACAACCAATGTTGAGGGCGACCACTTTCCCCCTTAGCCCATTGCCCCCCCCCCCCCCCCCGCCCCACTGCAGATGGTGCAAACTGTAGTGTTTCCTCGGGTAAGGGTACTCAGACCTACAACACTTCCCACGTCCAGAGACGTCTGACAAAGATTAAAGCATGTGCTCACTTTTGTTTTTCCTGGTTGGCTAGTCTGTCGCCAGAGGCTGTTTCACTTGATGGGCGCCACTCTGCAGCAAGTGTGGTTCAGCAGGAATCTCTCCCTCCCTGAGGGGTGACCTGATTGATGTGGACAAGTTCCTGAAAGGGCTACAGATCACAAACCCACTCAAGTACCCCTATCTCTGGATCTGTAAAGACTCAATTACCTGCAAATGATCGCATTCTAAGCATTGTCTGGCATCTTGAATTTGTCCTTATATATGTTTCTGGAACATACCTCTTCATTCACCTGAGGAAGGAGCAGTGCTCCGAAAGCTAGTGTTTGAAACAAACATGTTGGACTTTAACCTGGTGTTGTAAGACTTCTTACTGTGCTCACCCCAGTCCAACGCCGGCATCTCCACATCAAGATTATGAGGGGTATGGACAGGGTGGATAGGGAGCAGCTGTTCCCCTTAGTTGAAGGGTCAGTCACAAAGGGACACAAGTTCAAGGTGAGGGGCAGGAGGTTTAGGGGGGGATTTGAGGAAAAAAGTTTCTACCCAGAGGGTGATGATGGTCTGGAATGTACTGTCTGGGAGGGTGCTGGAGGCAGGATGTCTCAAATCCTTTAAAAAATACCTGGATGAGCATTTAGAACGTCATAACATTCAACGTTATGGGCCAAGTGCTGGCAAACGGAATTAGGTGGGCAGGTCAGTTGTCTTTTATGTGTTGGTGCAGAGTCGATGGGCTGAATAGGGGCTGGTTTAGCTCACTGAATAGGGGCTGGTTTAGCTCACTGGGCTAAATCGCTGGCTTTTAAAGCAGACCAAGCAGGCCAGCAGCACGGTTCGATTCCCGTACCAGCCTCCCCGGGACAGGCGCCGGAATGTGGCGACTAGGGGCTTTTCACAGTAACTTCATTGAAGCCTACTCGTGACAATAAGCGATTTTTATTTTTCATTTGAAGGGCCCATTCCACATTGTGTGATTCTTACTGCCTGCCACAGACGGAATGGGAGGATTTGCAGGTTGACAATCAACTTGCTTGACCGTGTGAAACTACAGAGAGTCGTGAACACAGCCCAGTCCATCACATTAATCCTTCTCCCATCCATTGACTCTGTCTACACCTCCCGCTGCCTTGGGAAAAGCGGGCAGCATGATCAAAGACACCTCCCCCCACCCCCCAACCGGATTATTCTCCCTTTCCAACAGCGGGCAGCACGGTAGCACAAGTGGCTAGCACTGTGGCTTCACAGCGCCAGGGTCCCAGGTTTGATTCCCCGCTTGGGTCACTGTCTGTGCATAGTTTGCACGCTCTCCCCGTGTCTGCGTGGGTTTCCTCCAGGTGCTCCGGTTTCCTTCTACAGTCCAGGACGTACATTGGCCAAGGTGGATTGGCCATGCTAAATTGCCCTTCGTGACCAAAAGGTTAGGTGGGGTTATTGGGTTACGGAGATAGGGTGGAAGTGTGGGCTGAAATGGGTCGGTGCAGACTTGATGGGCCGAATGGCCTCCTTCTGCACTGTATGTTCTATGATCTAACCTCTTCCATTGGGCAGGAGATACAAAAGTCTGAGAATACGCACTAACAGATTTAAAGCTTCTTCCCCGCTGTTACCAGACTCCTGAATGACCCCCTAAGGGTCTGAACTGATCTTATGGACTAAACTGATCTTCCGACACATCCTCTCTACAGTTGTAGCGCTGTGTACCGTATACGTCACCCGCTGTCTAGGTTTATGTATTTACATTGCGCATCCTCATGTATTTATTGAATGTTCTTTGTTTTTCATATCTGGAGCGATCTGTGTGGACTCCATGCAGAACAATACTTTTCACTGTATCTTGGTACACGTGACAATAAATCTAAATCTTATGAATCACCTTCTGCGGCCATTAAGTCCTGGAGCAGGTCTCAAACCTGAAGCTTCTGGGCCAGAGGCAGGGATGCCACCCGCAATAACACAAGGCCTCCCCCATAAGGGTTCAGAGAAACATATGAAACAAAATCGCAGTGGATGCTGGAGTTCTGATGAAAGGTCATTGACCTGAAACGTTTACTCTTTCCCTCTTCATGGAGAGTGTGTGAGCTGCATGTTCTGTTTTTTATTTCTGGGTTCATAGTGTCAGGAGTGCGGCTGGTTTGAACTGTTCCTGTCCCACCCGATCACCAGAATCCCCGATGGTGCAGAAGACCACTTGGTCCATTGAGTCTGCACCGACCCTTCGAAAGGCCACTCTACCCAGGCCCAATCCCCTGCCCGATTCCTGCAACCCCACCCTTGGGGCCATTTAGCACGGCCAATCCACCTGACCTGAACATCTTTGGACTGTGGGAGGAAACCGGAGCACCCGGAGGAAACCCACGCAGACACGGGGAGAACGTGCAGACTCCACACAGACAGTGACCCAAGCCGGGAATTGAACCCAGGACCCTGGAGCTGTGAGGCAGCAGTGCTAACCACTGTGCCACCCAAATGTATACTTTGATGTTAAAAAAGCCTCAATATTTCACAAAACGTTGAAAAATCCAACATGTCCGAGAATGTGCAACCGTTCCCAAAAATTAAGTCTCAGGATTTTGGGTGTCACTGGGTCAGGCATTTATTTGCCATCCCGAGCTGCCCTGAGGAGGTGATGGGAGGAACCTTTATCAATCCCAGGCAGTATTCGGTACAACTGCGCATTTCAGCAGCAGAGGCGACTATTGAGATGTTGGTGAGGGACTGGAGTCACATACGGGATCAGATCGGATAAGACAGGTCTGTTTCCTTCCGAAAAAATATTAATGAACAACCTGTTCATGTTTGTGGATGACTGCACAATGTCCAACACCATTTGCGACTCCTCAGATAATGCCAAATGCAGCAAGACCTGGACAAATCCAGGCTTGGGCTGACAAATGGCAAGTTATTTTCGCACCACACAAGTGCCAGGTAATCACCATCTGCTACAAGAGAGGATCTAACCACCGCCCCTTGACATTCAATGGCATTACCATCGCTGAATCCCCCACAATCAACATCCTGGGGGTTACCACTGATCAGAAACTGAACATTAATATTGTGGCTACCAGGGCAAGTCAAAGGCTAGGAATACTACATCGAGTAACTCACGCTTCCCCCCCCCACCCCTCCCCCCCCCCACCCCCCACCACCCCCAAAGCCCTTGTCCACCATCCCACAGGGCACAAGTCAGGGTGTGATGGAATCTCCCCGCTGTCTGGGTGAGTGCAGCTCCAACAACACTCCAGAACCTTGACACCATCCAGGACAAAGCAGCCCGCTTGATTGCTCACCCTTCCCGCAAACATTCAAACCCTCCACCACCGACGAACAGTGGCAGCCGTGTGTACCATCTACAGGATGAACTGCAGTAACTCACCAAGGTTCCTTAGACAGCACCTTCTAAATGCAAGGCCCTACCACCTAGAAGGAGTAACAGATACCTGGGAACCCCACCACCTAGCGGTTTACCTCCAAGTCACTCACCACCCTGACGTGAATTATAGTCAGCGTTTCTTCACTGTCGCTGAGGTAACACTCCTGGAACTCCTCCCTAACAGCACAGTGGGTGTACCTACACCGCACGCGACAGCAGCGGTTCAAGAAGGCAACTCACCCATCACCTCCTGAAGGGCAACTAGAGCTAGGCATAAATGCTGGCCTAACCAGCGACGCCAACATCCCACAATTGAATAAAAATGAATGAATAAATAACGTTTTGCAACAATCCAACAGCTTCATGACACCAGCTTTGCATTTCAACTGAGTTCAAGTTCCTGCACTGCCCATCGTGGAGATTGAACTCCCATTCTCTGGATTATTAGCCCCGGCCTCCTCCTCCTTCAGGTACCATGTCCTGAGAGGGTGTTGGTGACCAGAGAACATCCATGGATGGGTCCATAATCAGACTTGGCAAAGTATTGCCGTTTTCTGGTACATCAGCTCATTAAAGTAACCTCGATATCACGGTAACCCAGTAAAATGTGTGATATCGTAAGAGTTTGCAGAATGACTAAAAACTAGTCGTCAATCAGGGAATGCCCTTTCATCGTGATCTCTCACCTGAACAGGTGCGAACAGGAAGTTCATGCTTCAGTCTGTGGAATGCCACGTTTTGATCTAAAATTGAACATGCTCAAAGGAGCAGAAACAGGTTTCGTGACAAGGTTTGGCAAGTGCTGGTGGCATCCATAATACATCAACGTCAGGTTTACCCAAACATATGCGAAAGTGCCAAGTTTGGCAACCTGCCACCGAGATGCGAACCTGCGTCAACCATTCAGACAATGTCATTGGGAGTCAGGGAGGAGCTGCGCACACCAATACACGCTGATCGGAGAGCACGTAATAATTGGTTCAAATTAGCTCCCAACAATAAATCACTGTACTGACAGAAAGTTGTCCATTAAGTTTAAGATCAATTGATTGTTAATTAATACATTTAAAAAGGAAGCAAAATAAGGACAGGAGGGGAAAAGGAACCAAGCGATAGACAGATCGGGTCAGATTTGGTCAAGTGGGATGAGGCTAATGTGGTGTTTAAACACTCGTGTAGAGTAATTGGACCAAATAGCCTGTTGAAAGATTATATAGAACTATCAGGGATATGAAAATGACACTTTACACACAATTATGACAAATAGAATCCACTTCAAGAAGAATGTTCCTCGTGTCCTGGAACATAGATGGTTGACTGCAGCTTTAACGAGCATGTGGTCCGAGTGCCCAGCAAGTCCGAACCATCTGATATCCTACTGCTCCATTAAGATCATACCTGGGAACTGTGCGCTGTAAATTCCACACTTGCTCTGTTGTCCCAAGACCTTCCCACCCGTTTACTCCACAGCGGTCTTCTGATGCCACTACATATTGGGGGCCATTGTAACTTCTAGCAATAGTGTAAATCAAACACGATGAGATTGTCCACACATCTTACACCCGAACAGAGTCATCGCCCTGTTACTTTATTGCCAAAAGTTAGAGCAAACCCCATGATCGTGATCCTGAAGGATTTTGACAGGGTGGATGTGGAGAGGATGTTTCTCCTCTTATAGGAAAATCTATGAGATAGGTTATAACTTTTCCTAGGTTAATCATAGAATTTTGGACACTAAGGGCAATTTATCATGGCCAATCCACCCAACCTGCACATCTTTGGACTGTGGGAGGAAACCGGAGTACCCGGAGGAAACCCACGCACACACAGGGAGATTTGGGCCTCACGGTAGCATGGTGGTTAGCATCAATGCTTCACAGCTCCAGGGTCCCAGGTTCGATTCTCGGCTGGGTCACTGTCTGTGTGGAGTCTGCACATCCTCCTCGTGTGTGCGTGGGTTTCCTCCGGGTGCTCCGGTTTCCTCCCACAGTCCAAAGATGTGCGGGTTAGGTGGATTGGCCATGCTAAATTGCCCGTAGTGTAAGGTTAATGGGGGGATTGTTGGGTTATGGGTTTACGGGTTACGTAAGTAGGGGATCATTGTTCGGCACAACATCGAGGGCCGAAGGGCCTGTTCTGTGCTGTACTGTTCTATATTCTATGTTCTATGATGTGCAAACTCCACACAGACAGTGACCCAAGTCGAAATCGAACCTGGGACCCTGGAGCTGTGAAGCAATTGTGCTATCCACAATGCTACCGTGCTGCCCTTAAGAAGAAATTAATCTACACTCCATTATTCTACCCTAATCCATGTACCTATCCAATAGCCTTGAAGGTCCCTAACGTTTCAGACTCAACTACTACCACAGGCAGTGCATTCCATGCCCCTACTACTCTCTGGGTAAAGAACCTACCTCTGACATCCTCCCTATATCTTCCACCATTTACCTTAAATTTATGTCCCCTTGTAATGGTTTGTTCCACCCAGGGAAAAAGTCTCTGACTGTCTACTCTATCTATTCCCCTGGTCATTTTATAAACCTCTATCAAGTCGCCCCTCATCCTTCTCCGTTCTAATGAGAAAAGGCCTAGCACCCTCAACCTTTCCTCGTAAGACCTACTCTCCATTCCAGTCAACATCCTGGTAAATCTCCTTTGTGCCTTTTCCAAAGCTTCCACATTCTTCCTAAAATGAGGTGACCAGAACTGCACACAGTACTCCAAATGTGGCCTGACCAAGGTTTTGTACAGCTGCATCATCACCTCACGGCTCTTCAATTCAATCCCTCTGCTAATGAACGCTAGCACACCATAGGCCTTCTTCACAGCTCTATCCACTTGAGTGGCAACTTTCAAAGATCTATGAACATAGACCTCAAGATCTCTCTGCTCCTCCACATTGCCAAGAATCCTACCGTTAATCCTGTATTCCGCATTCATATTTGTCCTTCCAAAATGGACAACCTCACACTGTCAGGGTTAAACTCATCTGCCACTTCTCAGCCCAGCTCTGCATCCTATCTATGTCTCTTTGAAGCCGACAACAGCCCTCCTCACTATCCACAACTCCACCAATCTTCATATCATCTGCAAATTTACTGACCCTCCCTTCAACTCCCTCATCCAATTCGTTAATGAAAATCACAAACAGCAGAGGACCCAGAACTGATCCCTGCAGTACGCCACTGGTAACTGGGCTCCAGTCTGAATATTTGCCATCCACCACCACTTTCTGTCTTCTAGCGGTTAGCCAGTTTGTTATCCAACTGGCCAAATTTCCCACTATCCCAAGCCTCCTTACTTTCTGCACAAGCCTACAATGGGGAACCTTATCAAATGCCTTACTAAAATCCATGTACACTACATCCACTGCTTTACCTTCATCCACATGCTTGGTCACCTCCTCAAAGAAGTCAATAAGACTTGTAAGGCAAGACCTACCCCTCACAAATCCGTGCTGACTATCCCTAATCAAGCAGTGTCTTTCCAGATGCCTCAGAAATCCTATCTCTCAGTACCCTTTCCATACTTTGCCTACCACCTGAAGTAAGACTAACTGGCCTGTAATTCCCAGGGTTATCCCTATTCCCTTTTTTGAACAGGGGTACGACATTCGCCACTCTCCAATCCTCTGGTACCACCCCTGTGACAGCGAGGCGAAAAGATCATTGCCAACGGCTCTGCAATTTAATTTCTTGCTTCCATAGAATCCTTGGATATATCCTGTCAGGTCGTGGGACTTGTCTATCCTCAAGTTTTTCAAAACACCCAACACATCTTCCTTCCTAACAAGTATCTCCTCGAGCTTATCAGTCTGTTTCACACTGTCCTCTCCAACAATAGGGCCCCTCTCGTTTGTAAATATTGAAAAAAAATACTTGTTCAAGACCTCTCCTATCTCTTCAGACTCAGTACACAATCTCCCACTACTGTCCTTGATCGGACCTACCCTCGCTCTAGTCATTCTCATATTTCTCACATATGTGTAAAAGGCCTTGGGGTTTTCCTTGATCCTACCCGCCAAAGATTTTCATGCCCTCTCTTAGCTCTCCTAATCCCTTTCTTCAGTTCCCTCCTGGCTATCTTGTATCTCTCCAGCGCCCTGTCTGAACCTTGTTCTTCAGCCTTACATAAGTCTCCTTCTTCCTCTTAACAAGACATTCAACCTCTCTTGTCAACCATGGTTCCCTCACTCGACCATCTCTTCCCTGCCTGACAGGGATATACATATCAAAAACACGCAGTACCTGTTCCTTGAACAAGTTCCACATTTCACTTGTGTCCTTCCCTGACAGCCTATGTTCCCAACTTCTGCACTTCAATTCTTGTCTGACAGCATTGTATTTACCCTTCCCCCAATTGTAAACCTTGCCCTGTTGCACGCACCTATCCCACTCCATTACTAAAGTGAAAGTCACAGAATTGTGATCACTACCTCCAAAATGCTCCCCCACTAACAAATCTATCACCTGCCCTGGTTCATTACCAAGTACCAAATCCAATATGGCCTCCCCTCTGGTCGGACAATCTACATACTGTGTTAGAAAAGCTTCCTGGACACACTGCACAAACACTACCCCATCCAAATATTTGATCTAAAGAGTTTCCACTCAATGTTTGGGAAGTTGAAGTCACCCATGACTATAACTGGGGATCACTGTTTAAAAATAAGGGGGCGACCCCATCTGAGATAGAGTAAGGTGAAATTCTTTTCACTCAGAGGGTCGTGAGTCTCTGGAACTCTCTTCCTGAAAAGAGACAAACTGAGATGAGGAGGAACTACTTCTCGCAGAGGATAGTGAATTTGTGGAATTCGTTGCTCCCATAGTGCAGTGGAATCTGAGTCATTAAATGGTTTCAAGAAAGAGGTTGATATATTTCTGATTTAAAAAAACAGGTTAAAGGGATATGGACAACAGGTGGGAGGTGGATTTGAGACCAGGAAGAGATCATTGATCTGATTGAACGGCGGAGCAGGCTCGAAGGGCTGAATTGCCGACTTCTGCTCCTAATTCCTGTGTTCCTAAAAGGTGGTGGAAGCAGAGTCTTTGAATATACTTAAGGCAGAGGTGGATAGATTCTTGGTAATGAGGAGGTGATAGGTTATCGGGAGTAGGCGGGATGCAGATTAGAGGTTGCTATCAGATCAGCCCTGATCCTGTTAAATGGTGGTGTAGGCTCGAGGGGCTGAATGGCCTCCTCCTGCTCCTTGTCTGTGTGTTGATGGATACCGACACCACTGGCCGCAGCGGTTCAAGAGGGCAACTCACCACCACCTCCTCAAGGGCAATTAGGGATGGGTAACAAATGCTGGCCTGGTGACAACGCCCACATTAATGTTGTTGAGAGAGAAGAGGCAAGATGCTGGCCCACCTGCCTCCTTCACCTTAGATGAATGGATGGTAGATGAACATTGCGGGGGTGGGTAGGTGGGGGTGGCAGTGGTAGGGGAAAGGATGACGCTGGGCAGCTGACTGTAGGGAGGTCAGTTTCTATTAAACTGTTCCGTTCACCCCGGAGGACGGATAAAGGGTGATGACAGCCAGGATTTTACCAGCTCCCAGGAGGCAAGCTGGGACACGATGGGGCTGGTAAAAGTGTGGGGTAGCAGGTAGACTCTTCAATGTAGCCAGGTAGTTTCCCAGCGATGGGACCAGATGTGGAGAGACTGTCCGACCCAAGGACGTGAGCAGCCGATTGCCAGAATTAAAGACCCTATTGAGGGGCCATTTTGCGGTGCAGTTGGCATTTTGTCAATGATGAGGTGAGGCCTGGCCAAGTGGGGATATTGATGGAGCCTCCCCGTGGCAGCCCGAGCTGATGGGACCAGTGATCATGCTGGACGGCTCAAAGATGTGTCAGTGAGGAGGAGAGCCGGCCCCTGCGATTCTAATGCTCACCCCAGAGGGGGTTTCACCTCTGACCCTTGACCCCTGTATTTTTTTATTTTGAAACTTTCTTGGCTCCCCTGCCTGCATGAGAAACATGCTCCTCTCGCCAGCGAGACTGCCGAGGTTTCACAGTTATTCGCCCTCTGCTTGGACCGACAGCGTCAAGAGCCCTTCACCAGACAGCGCGCTCACAGACGGCCCGTCAGGAGGCCGCAGGTTCTAACATACAGGCTGAAGGGAGAAGATTGTGATTCTCACCTTTATCGAGGGGCCATAGAGCAAGGCTGAAGCTCGAAATACAACAACAATTTCATTGATATGGCACCACGAACGGAGTGAAATCGTTGAAGGCGTTTCGCGAAATGAATCCGACACTGAGCCACGTAAGGAGGTGCGAGGAGAGGTGACCCAACGCTTAGTCGAGGGATGACTGTGCTGAGAGAGACGGTGAGCTCTCAGCAGCAGATCACAGAGCTTCAAGCCTCAACCGATAAAGACAAAAGCTGCCCAATGTCGGAGTGATTCAATTCACGGATGCTGACCCAGCCCGGGACCCCCCCCCCCTCCCTCCCACAAACTGTGAAAAAGATGTACCCATTCCAAAGTAAACTTCTGGCTCATTCATCCCCTCCTTCTTCCCTCTTAATGTCCTCTCCTGAAGGTAGGTGCAGCCGGTTTCGAAAGCGAACACCAGTGAATCATTGCTCTGCATTGACACAGCCTCTTACATCTTACTGAAATGATGCCGTTAATGCTGAAAAGGTCACTGGGAGATGGAATCATGTGAGCTGAAGGGCTAATGACTGTGACCTCATTGTCCCACACTTATCTGGAACTGAGAATTGATTATAGATATTTCTGCGGGAAGCAAGTGAGGACAGAGAACTGAACTAAGACATGAAGTCAAAATGCGATGGCTGAAACCTTTCCCTCATTCTGATCTGGACCTCCCACAGAGCGAGTGGGTCGATAACCTTCCGTCACTCCCGACACCGTCGGAGATTGCTCTCAGTCAACTACGGAAAGGTAAATATTCTGTCTCATGGTATCCTGCTTCTGTCTCTCCTTCATAGGATGATAGGGCACAGGACGAGGCCGTTTGAATTATGGGCGGCATTGGCAGCACAGTGGTTAGCACTGTTGCTTCACAGCTCCAGGGCCCCAGGTTCGATTCCCGGCTTAGGGTCACTGTCTGTGTGGAGTCTGCACGTTCTCCCCGTGTCGGCGTGGGTTTCCTCCCAGTTTTCTGGAATCCTCCCACAAGTCCCAAAAGACATGCTTGTCAGGTGAATTGGACATTCTGAATTCTCCCTCTGTGTACCCGAACAGGCGCCGGAATGTGGCGACTGGGGGATTTTCACAGTAACTTCATTGCAGTGTTAATGTAAGCCTACTTGTGACAATAAACATTATTATTATTATTAAAAGAGTTATCCAGGACTTCCGGTTGCGGCTATGCGGAGCTAAGCCGCACGTTCGGCAGCTCCCGCTAGAAACGGACTTTGGGGCTCTTTTCAGGGCCCCCAACGGAGCTTTGTCGCCGATTCCTGACGTGGGAAGGGGTCTGCAGTAGATCCCCAGGGTTCTATGGACCGGACCAGGAGTGGGGCGAGCAGAAAAGCGGTGGCAGCGCCTCTGGAAAAGTGGGGGAAGGAGAACAAAATGGCGGCCGGCGGAGCCCTCGAGGAGTGGGGGCAGTGGGCGCAGGAGCAGCAGGAGACTCTTCAGCGCTGCTTCCAGGAGGTTAAGGTGGAGTTGCTGGTGTCGCTGAAGGCTACCACCGGTAAGCTGCTGGAGACTCAGACAGCCCAGGGGGCCGCAATCCGGGAGCTGCAGCAGCAGGCCTCCGAAAGAGAGGATGAGGCCGCGGCCCTCGCGGGGAAGGTGGAGATGCACGAGGCGCTCCATAAAAAGTGACAAGAGCGGTTCGAGGAGATGGAGAACCAGTCGAGGCGGAAAGATTTACCGATCCTGGGCCTCACGGAGGGGCTGGAGGGGTCTGACCTGGTGGCCTATGTGGTCGTTTTGTCGAACTCACTGATGGGAGCTGGGTCCTTCCAGGGGCCCCTGGAGCTGGAGGGGGGCCCACAGAACACTGGCCAGGAGGCCCAAGCCGAATGAGCCGCCGCGGGCGGTGCTGGTGCGGTTCCACCGGTTCGTTGACCGAGAGTGCGTGCTGCGGTGGGCCAAGAAGGAGCGGAGCAGCAAGTGGGAGAACATGGTGATGCGGATCTATCAGGACTGGAGTGCGGAGGTGGCTAAACGGAGGGCCAGGTACAACCGGACGAAGGCGGTGCTCCACAGACAGAGTGTGAAGTTTGGCATGTTACAGCCGGCGCGTCTGTGGGTCACCTACAAGGACCGTCACCATTATTTCTGAGTCCCCGGAGGAGGCGTGGGCCTTTGTGCAGGCTGAGAAATTGGACTCTAACTGAGGGTCAGGGTGGGGGTTTTGTATGTAAATGTAACTGTGTCTATGTTTTTTGGAGGGGGGGTTCTCTGTTTCATGCAGGATGTGTGTTGGCTTTAGGGTGGGTGGGGCGATGTCTTTATGTCTTTTTGTATGGGTCTGGTAGACGGGTTCGGGCAGGGAGGTAAACTGGGAGTGCGGGGAGCTGGTGGGGGGGGGGACTGGCAATGGGAATTGCCTTAAAGGAGGCGGGGCTGGGCAGGGCAAAAGCGCGGGCTTTTCTCTGGATTCCCGCGCTGCGGGGTGATGGGGGCGAGGTCGGGGCTGAGAAGCGCGGGCCTTTGCTGGTTGTTATTTTCCCGCGCAAGAGCGGGGGGGGGGGGGGGGGTTGAGGGCCTGCTGATGGGCACTGAGGAGAAAGAGTAGTCCCACGTGGGGAGGGGTCGGAGGTGTGGCGGGAGTCGCCGGGGTCAGCAGAAGTTAGCTGGCTCATGGGAGTGCTATGGAGGGGAGGGGGGGGGCAGCTAGGAGGGGTCCTAGCCGGTGGGGGGGGGGGGTGGGGGGGGGAAACCGGGTTGCTGCTGAAATGGCCAGGAAGGAGCTGGAGTATGCAGGGGGTGCTGGGGGGGAGGGGGGGGGAGTTGCCGTCGTGGGGAACAGGCGAGCGGGGGGGTGTTGGCCAGTGGCGGGCAGGGGATTGGTTATGGCTAGTCGGCAGGGGAGGGGGGCAGGGAGCCCTCTGATCCGGCTGATAACCTGGAATGTGAAGGGGCTGAATGGGCAGGTCAAACGGGCCCGGGTGTTTACGCACTTGAAGGGGCTGAAGGCGGATGTGGCCATGCTCCAAGAGACACACCTGAAGGTGGTGGACCAGGTTCGACTGAGGAATGGATGGGTGGGCCAAGTATTTCATTCAGGGCTGGATGAGAAGAATCGGGGGGTGGCGATCCTGGTTGGCAAGAGGGTGTCGTTTGGGGCGCCAAATGTGGTGGCTGAAAGTGCCGGGAGGTATGTGATGGTGAGTGGTAAGCTGCAGGGGGGAGCGGGTGGTGTTGGTGAATGTTTACGCCCCAAACTGGGACGATGCGGGGTTTATGCGGCGTATGTTGGGCCGCATTCCGGATCTGGAGGCGGGGGGCCTGATCATGGGGGGGGGGACTTCAACACGGTGCTGGATCCCCCATTGGATCGATCCAAGCCCGGACGGGTAGGAGGCCGGTCGGCGGCTAAGGTGTTGAGGGGATTTATGGATCCAGATGGGGGGGGGGTGGATCCCTGGAGGTTTGCGAGGCCAAGGGCCAGGGAGTACTCAGTTTTTCTCCCACGTGCATAAGGCCTATTCCAGGATTGATTTTTTTGTCCTGAGCAGGGGGCTGGTTTCGACGGTGGAGGATGCTGATACTCTGCCATTGCCATTTCGGATCATGCCCCGCACTGGGTGGACCTCGGGCTGGGGGAGGAGAGGGACCAGCGTCCGCTCTGGCACTTGGAGATGGGGCTGCTGGCAGATGAGGAGGTGGCCGGGAGGGTCCGGGGGTGTATCAAGAGGTACCTTGAGACCAACGATAATGGGGAGGTCCGAGGAGCGGGGACGGTCTGGGAGGCATTGAAGGCGGTGATTAGAGGGGAGTTGATTTCCATCCGAACCCATAGGGAGAGGGGGGAGCAGAGGGAGAGGGAGAGGTTGGTGGGGGAGATGGTGAGGGTGGACAGGAGATATGCGGAGGCTCCGGAGGAGGGATTGCTGGGGGAGCGGCGTAGCCTTCAGGCCAGGTTCGATCTACTGAGCACCAGAAAGGCGGCAGCTCAGTGGAGGAAAGCACAGGGAGCGGTGTATGAATACGGGGAGAAGGCAAGTAGGATGCTGGCACACCAGCTCCGGAAGCGAGACGCGGCCAGGGAGATTGGGGGAGTGAAGGATAGAGATGGGAAGGTGGTGCTGAGGGGGGTAGATGTTAATGGGGTCTTTAGGGACTTTTATGGGGAATTGTACCGGTCTGAACCCCCGGTGGAGGGGGGGGGAATGGGGCGCTTCTTGGACAAGCTGCGATTTTCGAAGGTGGATGCGGGGCAGGTGGAGGGACTGGGGGCGCCGATTGAGCTGGAGGAGCTGGTTAAAGGGATAGGGAACATGCAGTCGGGGAAGGCGCCGGGGCCGGATGGGTTTCCGGCCGAATTTTATAAAATGTATGTGGACCTGTTGGCCCGGACCTTTAACGAGGCAAGGGAGGAGGGGGGGGGCTTTGCCCCCAACTATGTCACGGGCGCTGATTTCATTGATCCTTAAGCGGGACAAGGACCCTCTGCAGTGTGGGTCATATAGGCCGATCTCGCTGCTAAATGTAGACGCCAAGCTGTTGGCAAAGATCTTAGCTACAAGGATAAAGGATTGTGTGCCGGGGGTCATTCACGAGGACCAGACGGGGCTTGTAAAGGGAAGGCAGTTGAATACCAACATACATAGGCTTCTGAATGTTATAATGATGCCGGCTGTGGAAGGGGAGGCGGAGTGGTGGCATTAGACGCGGAGAAGGCCTTTGATAGGGTTGAGTGGGGGTATCTGTGGGAGGTGTTGGAAAGGTTTGGGTTTGGGGAGGGGTTTGTCAGTTGGGTGAGGCTGTTATATGAGGCCCCGATGACGAGTGTAGCCACGAACAGGAGGAGGTCGGAGTACTTTCGGCTGTACCGGGGGACGAGACAGGGGTGTCCCCTGTCCCCCTTGCTCTTTGAGTTGGCAATTGAGCCCCTGGCCATGGCGTTGAGGGAGTCGGGAGGGGCCTGGTGCGGGGTGGGGAGGAGCATCGAGTGTCGCTTTATGCTGGCGATCTGTTGCTGTATGTGGCGGACCTGGTGGGGGGAATGCTGGAGGTGATGAGGATTCTTAGCGAATTTGGGGGCTTTTCTGGGTATAAGCTCAACCTGGGTAAGAGCAAGCTGTTCGTGGTGCACCCGGGGGACCAGGAGGAGGGGATTGGTAGGCTCCCACTGAAGCAGGCAGGGGGGAGCTTTAGGTACCTGGGAGTCCAGGTGGCTAGGAGCTGGGGGGCCCTTCACAAGCTTAACCTCACAAGGTTGGTGGAGCAAATGGAGGAGGAGTTTGAAAGGTGGGATATGTTACCGCTGTCGCTGGCGGGTAGGGTGCAGTCCGTCAAGGTGACGGTGCTCCCGAGGTTTTTGTTCCTGTTCCAGTACCTTCCCATCCTTATCCAGAAGGCCTTTTTAGGAGAGTTAACAGGAGTATTACGGGATTTGTATGGACGCACAGGACTCCGAGGGTGAGAAGGGTGTTTTGGAGCGGGGCAGGGATTAGGGGGGGGGGCTGGCGCTGCCCAACCTCTGTGGGTACTATTGGGCTGCCAACACAGCGATGGTGCGTAAGTGGGTAATGGATGAGGAAGGGGCAGCATGGAAGAGGATGGAGATGGCGTCCTGTGTGGACACGAGCCTGGAGGCGCTGGTAACGGCGCCGTTGCCGCTCCCTCCAATGAGGTATACCACGAGCCCGGTGGTGGCGGCTACCCTCAAAATTTGGGGGCAATGGAGACAGCATAGGGGGGAGGTGGGGGGCTCGATGGAGTCCCTGATACGGGGAACCACCGGTTTGTTCCAGAGAGCATCGATGGCGTATTTCTGGGCTGGCACAGGGTAGGTATTAGGAGGTTGAGGGACCTGTTTGTGGATGGGAGGTTTGCGAGCCTGGGTGAGTTAGAGGGGAAGTTTGGGCTCCCCCGGGGAACATGTTTAGGTACATGCAGGTTAGGGCGTTTGCCAGGCGGCAGGTGGAGGAGTTCCCTCTGTTGCCCGCACGTGGGGTACGGGGCAGGGTACTCTTGGGGGTGTGGGTTGGAGGGGGGAGGATTTTGGATGTGTACCATGTCATGCAGGAGGTAGACGAGGCCTCGGTGGAGGAGCTGAAGGGTAAATGGGAGGAGGAGCTGGGTGAGGAGATTGAGGAGGGGACGTGGGCGGATGCCCTGGAGAGAGTGAATTCCTCCTCTTCCTGTGCGAGGCTTAGCCTCATACAGTTCAAGGTGCTGCACAGGGCCCACATGACTGGGACGAGGATGAGTAGGTTTTTCGGGGGCGAGGACAAGTGTGCTAGGTGCTCGGGGAGCCCAGCGAACCACGCCCATATGTTCTGGGCATGCCCAGCGATGGGGGAGTTTTGGAAGGGGGTAGCAAGGACGGTGTCGAGGGTGATGGGATCCAGGGTCAAGCGAGGCTGGGGACTCGCAATTTTTGGGGTTGCAGTGGAGCCGGGAGTGCAGGAGGCGATAGAGGCCGGTGTCCTGGCCTTTGCGTCCCTAGTAGCCCGGCGGAGAATCTTGCTTCAGTGGAAGGATGCGAGGCCCCCAAGCGTGGAGGCCTGGATCAATGATATGGCAGGGTTCATCAAATTGGAGAAGGTGAAATTTGCCCTGAGGGGATCAGTACAGGGGTTCTTTAGGCGGTGGCAGCCTTTACTGGACTTCCTGGCAGAATGGTAGGGAAATAGGCCGGCAGCAGCAGCAACCCGGGGGTGGGGGGGGGGGTTGGGGGGGGGTGGGGGGGGGGGTGTTTGGCTCGGTGGGAAGGAGAATTGTGTACATGGGTTGGTTGGATGTGGCGGGTGTTATCTCTTTCCTTTTTGTTGTTTGCTTTTTTTGTTTTTGTAGTTGCTTTTGTAGTTGGGTGGTTGTTGTTCTTGGGTTTTTACCATAGTTGTTTTGTGAATATTGTTTTGTTGTTTATATTTTGTGAAAATCTTAATAAAAATTATTTTTTTAAAAAGTTATCCAACTCTCTCATTATCACTGCATACTAATTTGCATTTCCTACAGGAGTGTCCACCCATCAAAACTATTTTGCCTGAAGAGCTCTCGGGGGTGCCCTGAGGTCATGGAGGGAGCTAGATAAATGCACACCTTTTCCTGCCTGCCAATCAGACTCAGGCATAGCCGACATGATCAGGTGTCAATGATGTCCACGGATCCCGAGGTATTTTGGTCGAGGCGTGACCCACGGGGGCAGAGCTAGACTAAGACGTGCCCCCAAATAAACACCTCACAAACAATCCCCAAGAGTTTCCAAAGGCACCGACAAATCTTTTTTAAAATAATCTTTTATTGTCACAAGTTGGCTTCCATTAACACTGCAATGAAGTTACTGTCGAAAGCCCCCGGTGCCACATTCCGGCCCCGATCCGGGCATCAAGTCGCCCCTCAGCCTCCATCTCTCTAGGGAGAACAATCCCAGTTTATTCAATCGCTCCTCATAGTTAATACCCTCCATACCAGGCAACATCCTGGTAAACCTTTTCTCTACTCTCTCCAAAGCCTTCACGTCCTCCTGGTAGTGTGGTGACCAGAATTGGACACAGTATTCCAATGTGGCCTAATCAACGTTCTATATCACTGTGACATAATTATTGAGCTTTTATATTCGATACCCCGTCCTGTGAAGGCAAGCCATATGCTTTCTTTACCACCATTTCCACCTGGGCTGTCACTTTTCAGGATCTGTGGATCTGCACGCCCAGATCTCTCTGTGTCACTGTGCTCCTGATGGTTCTGCCGTTTATTTTTTCGCTCCCACCTGAATTGGATCTACCAAAATGCATCACCTCGCATTTGACCGGGTTAAATTCCATCTGCCATTTCTCTGCCCAATTTTGCAGCCTATCTATACCCTTCTGTATTCTCTGACAATCTTCATCACAATCCGCAACTCCTGCAATCTTAGTATCATCCGCAAAATTGCTAATCAGACCCGCTACGTTTTCTTCCAAGTCATTTATATATATTACAAAGAGAAGAGGTCCAAATCCCTGTGAATCACCACCAGTTACAGACCTCCATTTGGAAAAACACCCTTCCACTGCTCCCCTCTGTCTTCTATGGCCAAGCCAGTTCTGAATCCATCCACCGAGTTCACCCCTGGCCCCATGTGATTTAACCTTTTGCACCAGCCTGCCATTATCAAATGCTTTACTAAAGTCCTGATAGACAACATCCACATCCCTTCCCTCGTCAATCATTTTTGTCACCTTCTGAAAAAATTCAACTAAATTAGTGAGACTTGACCTCCCTTGTGCAAAACCATGCTGTCTGTCGCTAATAAGACCATTCACTTCCAAATGTGCACAGATCCTGGGCGGGATTCTCCCCTACTCGGCGGGCGGCCGAGACGTGCTGTGAACCATTCCGGCATTGGGCCACCCGGAAGGTGCAGAATCCTCCGCACCTTCAGGGGCTAGGCCGGCTTCGGCGGGGTTGGCGCCACGCCAACCGGCACAGAAGGGGCTTGGCGCCATGCCAACCGGCACCAAAGGGCCTCCGCCGCCCGGCGTGAGTTGGCGCATGCACGGGAGCGCCAGCGTGTGCTGACGCCATCCCAGCGCATGCACAGGGGGAAAGAGTGCCACCATGGCACAGGCCCGCCCGTGGATCGATGGGCCCCAATCGCGGGCCAGGCTACCGTGGGGGCACCCCGTGGGGCCAGATAGCCCTGCGCCCCCCCGAGGACCCCGGAGGCCGCCCGCAGAGCCAAGTCCCGCCGGTAAGGACCAGGTCTAATTTACGCCGGCTTGACCGGCCTAAAACGGGGGGCCGCTCGGCCCATCGTGGGCCGGAGCATCGCCGGGGGGGGGGGGGGGGGGGGGGGGGGATGGCGCTGCCAGCGGCCGCCGACTGGCGCGGCGCGATTCCCGCCCCTGCCAAAACCCCGGCGCCGGAGAATTCGGCAGCCGGCGTGGGGGGGGGGGGGGGGGATATCACAGGATTCACACCGTCCCCCGCGATTCTCCGGCATGGCGGCGGGGGTCAGAGAATCCTGCCCCCTATCTCTGTGAATCTTTTCCAACAATTTCACTATCACTGGCGTCAAGCTCACTGGCCCATAATTACCCAGATTATCCTTGCAACCATTCTTAAATAACGGTGCAACATTGGCTATCCTCTGGGAACTCACCTGTGGCCAATGGGGACACAAAGGCTTCTGTTAGAGGCCCAGCGATTTCATCTGTTGTCTCCCTCAGTAATCTGGGATAGATTCCATCTGGCCCTGGGGATTTTTCTACCTTAATGCTTTTCAACACCTAACACGTCCTCCCTCGTAATAACGACCTGATCTAAAGTGTTTACACATCCCTCTGATACACCACCAATCAACGTGTCCCTCTCCTTTGTGAATATCGATGCAAAATACTCATTCAGGACCTCACCCACTTCCTCTGGTTCTACACATAAATTCCCTCTTTTGTCCTCGAGTGGACCAACTCTTTCTCCAGATACCCTCTTGTTCCTCATGTTTTGCACAGCGGTAAAGGGGTTCGCTCTAGTATCACATCACCGTCTATGGGAGCTTCCTGTGCACAAATTGGCTGCCGCATTTCATAGATTACAGCTGTGACTCCACTTCAAAAAGGACTTGATGTCCTGAGATCATCAAAGGCGTGACAGAAAGGTAAGCTCTCTGTCTATGTTACTCAGAGAAGATGCCAGCATTTTGCCAGAGGGAAGTGATTGGACAATAGGTTAGATGTGTCTGTGGCCACAGTGAGCTGTTTGCAGGAGCAGCCTCAATAATCTTGGATTGGGGTGGATGGGAATGATCAAATTGTGACCTGTTCCTGCTACTTAGCACCCCCTGATCCAAGTACACATCAACTGAGGGCAAGGTCGGATTGGACGTGATTCCTCTCTGGTTGAATAGCCGGTCATTATGCACTGTTTAGACTCACTGAATTTAAAAAAATAATAATTTTAACAGGATGTGGTGCCCCTGGCTAGACCACCAATTATTGCCCATCCCTCATTGCCCTTGAGAAGGTGGTGGTGAGTTGCCTTCTTGAACCACTGCAGTCGCTGAGGTGTAGGTACACCCACTGTGCTGTTAGGGAGGGGGATCCAGGATGTTGTCCCAGTGACAGTGAAGGAACGGCGATAGATTTCCAAGTCAGAATGGTGAGTGACTTGGAGGGGAACCTCCAGGTGGTGGGGTCCCCAGGTATCTGCTGCCCTTGTCCTTCTAGATGGTAACGGTCGTGGGTTTGGAAGGTGCTGTCTAAGGAACCTTGGTGAGTTCCTGCAGTGCATCTTGTAGATGGTACACACGGCTGCCACTGTTAGTCAGTGGGCGAGGGAGTGAATTAAGCAGACTGTTTTGTCCTGGATGATGTGGAGCTTCTTGAGGCGTGATGGTTAGATTTCCCCTTGTTGGAGAAGGTCATTGCCTGGCGCTTGTGTGGTGCGAATGACACAAAGGTTAGTGGAATTGCGGATAGCGACGAGGACTGTCAGAGGATGCAGCAGGATTTAGATTGTTTGGAGATTTGGGCAGAGAGATGGCAGATGGAATTTAATCCGGACAAATGTGAGGTAATGCATTTTGGAAGGTCTAATGCAGGTAGGGAATATACAGTGAATAGTAGAACCCTCAAGAGTATTGACAGTCAGAGAGATCTAGGTGTACAGGTCCACAGGTCACTGAAAGGGGCAACACAGGTGGAGATGGTAGTCAAGAAGGCATACGGCATGCTTGCCTTCATTGGCCGGGCATTGAGTATAAAAATTGGCAAGTCATGTTGCGGCTGTATAGAACCTTAGTTAGGCCACACTTGGAGTATAGTGTTCAATTCTGGTCGCCACACTACCAGAAGGATGTGGAGACTTTAGAGAGGGTGCAGAAGGGATTTACCAGGATGTTGCCTGGTATGGAGGGCATTAGCTATGAGGAGAGGTTGAATAAACTCGGTTTGTTCTCACTGGAACGACGGAGGTTGAGGGGTGACCTGATAGAGGTGTACAAAATTATGAGGGGCATAGACAGAGTGGATAGTCAGAGGCTTTTTCCCAGGGTGGAGGGGTCAATTACTAGGGGACATAGGTTTAAGGTGCGAGGGGCAAGGTTTAGAGGAGATATACGAGGCAAGTTTTTTACACAGAGGGTAGTGGGTGCCTGGAATTCGCTGCCGGAGGAGGTGGTGGAAGCAGGGACGATAGTGACATTTAAGGGGCATCTTGACAAATACATGAATAAGATGGGAATAGAGGGATACGGACCCAGGAAGTGTCGAAGATTTTAGTTTAGATGGGCAGCATGGTCGGCACAGGCTTGGAGGACCGAAGGGCCTGTTCCTGTGCTGTACTTTTCTTTGTCCTTTTTGTTCATTGAATGTAACTTTACACTTTTCAGCCCAAGCCTGGATATTGTCCAGGTCTTGCTGCATTTGGACATGGACGGCTTCAGTATCTGAGGAGGCGCGAATGGTGCTGAACATTGTGCAGTCATCGGCAAACATCCCCACTTCTGACCTTATGTTGCAAGGCAGGTCATTGATGAAGCAGTTGAAGATGGTTGGGTCTAGGACACTACCCTGAGGAACTCCTGCAGTGACGTCCTGGAGCTGAGGTGATTGATCTCCAACCACCACAACCATCTTCCTTTGTGCCAGGTATGACTCCAGCCAGCGGAGAGTTTCCCCCCTGATTCCCATCAACTCCAGTTTAGCTGGGGCTCCTTGATGCCACACTCGGTCAAATGCTGCCTTGATGTCGAGGGCAGTCACTCTCACCTCGCCTCTGGCACTCAGCTTTTTGGCCAAGTTTGAATCACCAGATGCAGGTGACTCCAGGAAGGAGTTCCCACTTTCTGGGCAGGAAATAGCTCGGGGAGAGGAGATGAGGGGATTGAGGGGAGAGGAAGGTTCGAGAGGGCGGGAAAGACTGAGAGGAGGGGGAGAGGTAAGCAGAGGAGAGAGGAGTGGAGAGTGACAGAAGATTAGGGGAAGGGTGAGGTGAGCGGGTGGGGGATGAGGAGGCACAAGGAGGAGGGGAGGTTTAGCTGAGGAGAGGGCC
Source organism: Scyliorhinus canicula (assembly GCF_902713615.1). Taxonomy (NCBI): domain Eukaryota; kingdom Metazoa; phylum Chordata; class Chondrichthyes; order Carcharhiniformes; family Scyliorhinidae; genus Scyliorhinus; species Scyliorhinus canicula. Next base: position 306,604,898 of record NC_052146.1, read on the forward strand.
GAGGAGAGGCAGGGAGTGTGGAGAGGAGAGAGGGGAGGAGAGGAGGGTGAGGGTTAGTATTAGGGTTAGGAAGGAGGGGAGAGGGGAGAGGCATTAAAGTAATTCCTCTGAATTTGGATCCCCTCTGCAAAGTGTGGTTGCAGCCTCGGGATTTCTATTTCTCCTGTTCTCTGGGCTGAGGGAGAAAGGCTATGGAAGATACCCCAAAGTAGCACTGGCCCTCTGTGGAAAGCGTACAGGTCCTCAAAGGGCGAACAGTGAAATACTCCTCCCCCAAGCGCCCATTTCACAATTATCAGTGCACCGGATATGGAGAGAGGAGCTCAGTGAGATTAAACAGCAAACAGCCTGGGAAAAGACAAAACGCTGTGCTGAGGTCAGGTGTTTTTACACCGCCAGGGGCTGCCTTTCGACTGGAACTAGTTCATTAGATTCGAATCTGGAGTCTTTACACCGCTGAGTGTTGGGGTAATTTTTAGCTCCCCCCCCCCCACAGTGGGAAATCGAGGAGTTTGCGGCATTGCTTCTTTTTATATTGCTGAATTCAATGGATTCTGTCCCATCACTTTCCCAGCTGGGAAGGATGGCTTGGAATTATTTTCTACATTTCTGAGTCAGATGGGTTTTGTGGAAATGAATGCAAATTACAGCCAGTCCTTAACTCACTGCTTGTTCCGAGACACATTACAATGTGTGTGGGAAAGAGGGATCAAAGACAGTCGGGGGAGGAGGAAGGGGGGGGGGGGGGGGGGGGAGGCAGAGAGAGAGAAAGAAAGAGAGGCTATTGATAGTGGCTAGTTCCACAGCCTGTGATTTCTGATAGGATTTCCATGACCAGAGAGAGAGGGGTGGAGGGAAAGAGGGAGGGAGGGAAAGAGGGAGGGAGAGAGGATGGAGAAGGAGCAAGGGAACAGGGATGCAGAGAGAGAGAGAGAGAAAGAGGGATGATAGGAGATAAAAAAAAGAAAGAGGGGAAATGAGAGGTGAAGAGAGAGAGAGGAGGGATGGATGGAGAGAGGGAGGGAGAGATGGATCGATGAAGAGAAGGAGAAGAAGGAGCAATGGAAAGAGAGAAAGAGAAACAGAAAGGAGGAAGAAGGGGGGAGGGGTTGTGAAAGAGAGAGAGAGAGATGGGGAGGAAGGAGAGGAAAAACAAGAGGATGATCAGTTTTGATAATGAAGCTTCTTGTTGGTCACCCCTTGACCCTTGCCAAGCCTCGGTTGATATTGTGTGAAGACAGCAAGGAGGCGATGTCTCCTAATTCATTTATTTTTTCCTCAGTCATTACCTTCGTCTGCTTGCACTTCATTCAGACACACTCAGGCACTCAGCAACGCAGTCACCAAGCTCTGTACTTCAATCCCCACACACACACACACACACACACACACCGTATCACTCGTTGAGACACACGTAAGCAGACACCCACGCACACACATACAAATTCTCACCCACTCCCTGGCATTACTCGGATTGCAGGTTTTACAGAATAAATAAAGCGAGCGATTGGCTCGAAGGATAAAACTGCCGGACTTCACTCGGCTGCTCCATTTTGCAATTTGTTTTTTTAAAAAAAATTAAAAACAAAAGTGATGAAAGGCAAGTTCAGATGATCGGAATCATCGCAATCAAAGGGAGTGTGATGAGGCAGTCTGTGGAGATGGAAACAGGAAGCCTGCCTCGAAAAGGATGTCAAGTGATGTGGAGCTGCCACAGTCATCATGTGAAAGCAGATCTGCTGCTGTCTGTTTTAAAATTCACTCTCTCATTTATGAATATTAACACAATACCCCGGCCCCCCAGCCTTACGTTCACAAGATGTCACCAAAACTATTACACCTTGGAGGCTGCGAATCATTGTCATCACTTGACATTTTAAGTAGGTTAACAACTTGTTAAAGCACAGTCACACAAAAGGCTTCAGGTTCTGTCGGGTGACACTCTCACTTCTGAGTCAGAGGTTTGTGGTTCAAATCCCCACTCTGGAGACTGGAGCACGCTCGGCCAGCGAGACTCGGGGAAGTGTGATATTGAGAGAGCTGCTGCCTTTTCAGAAGAGACAGTACTCTGAGGCCCCAGCTGCCCAGCCAGGTGGACAGGAACAATGCCACCTGCTTCAATAAAAGTGGGCGAGATCAAACAAAGAGGGCCGACCGATTCCTGAAGGCTGCGTGTGCGCCAGTTAGGCTTTTACAAAGTTCTTCTTTGAAGTGAATTTCACAAATTACCTGGGGAGACGTACGTCGGGAAAATGGCCGAACGAGTAGACCAGGGTCCAGGCTAATGTCCCGGGGTTACAAGTTCAAATCCCACCCCGGCAGCTGAGGGAAGTTAAATTCAATTAACAAATTCAATTAATTAAGTAAAATCTGGAGCGCATGGTGGCGCAGTGGTTAGCACTGCTATCTCACGGCACTGAGGACCCGGGTTTGATCCCGGCTCTGGGTCACTGTCCGTGTGGAGTTTGTACATTCTCCCCATGTTTGCGTGGGTTTCGCCCCCACAACCCAAAGATGTGCAGGATAGGTGGATTGGCCACGCTAAATTGCCACTTAATTGGAAACAAATTGGGTCCTCTAAATTTATATACTTTTTAAATTAAGTAAAATCTGGAATTGAAAGCTGGACTTAATAATGGTGCATGGAACTACCATTGATTCACTGGAAGGAAATCTGCCATCATTACCTGGTCTGGCCTAAATGTGACTCCAGAGTCACAACTAGGTGGTTGGCTCTTAACTGCCCTCTGAAATGGCCCAGCAAGCCACTCAGCTCAAGGGCAATTAGGGATGGGCAACAAATGCTGGTCATGGGATGTGGCCAGGGGCACACGGTGTCCCATGAAATCATGGAAAAAATGACAAGGGGCTGTTTAGCTCAGGGCTAAATCGCTGGCTTTGAAAGCAGGCCAGCAGCACAGTTCAATTCCCGTAACAGCCTCCCCGAACAGGCACCGGAATGTGGCGACTAGGGGCTTTTCACAGTAACTTCATTGAAGCTTACTCGTGACAATAAGCGATTTTCATTTCATTTCAAGATAGGATTTGAACTGGGGCAGCACGGTAGCATTGTGGATAGTACGATTCATAGCTACGAGGAGACGTTGTATAAACTCGGTTTGTTCTCACTGGAATGACGGAGGTTGAGGGGCGACCTGATAGAGGGCTACAAAATGATGAGGGGCACAGACAGAGTGGATAGTCAGAGGCTGTTTCCCAGGGTAGAGGGATCAATTACTAGGGCACATAGGGTGAAGGTGTGAGGGCAAGGTTTAGAAGAGATGTACAAGGCAAGTTTTTTACACAGAGGGTAGTGGGTGCCTGGAACTCGCTGCCGGAGGAGGTGGTGGAAGCAGGGACGATAGTGACATTTAAGGGGCATCTTGACAAATATGTGAATAGGATGGGAATAGAGGGATATGGACCCAGGAAGTGTCGATGATTTTGGTTTAGGCGGGCAGCACGGTCGGCACAGGCTTGGAGGGCTGAAGGGGCAGCACGGTAGCATTGTGGATAGCACAATCGCTTCACAGCTCCAGGGTCCCAGGTTCGATTCCGGCTTGGGTCACTGTCTGTGCGGAGTCTGCACATCCTCCCCCTGTGTGCGTGGGTTTCCTCCGGGTGCTCCGGTTTCCTCCCACAGTCCAAAGATGTGCAGGTTAGGTGGATTGGCCATGATAAATTTCCCTTAGTGTCCAAAATTGCCCTTAGTGTTGGGTGGGGTTACTGGGTTATGGGGATAGGGTAGAGGTGTTGACCTTGGGTAGGGTGCTCGTTCCAGGAGCCGGTACAGACTCGATGGGCCGAATGGCCTCCTTCTGCACTGTAAATTCTATGATAATCTATGACAATCTCTGGGTTACTGACCTGTGTTTTCCTTTTATAATTAGATTTATTCCACCTGAAACCCATTTACAACATTGTGATCATTCCTGTGAGAGTACAACCCAGAGGTGGGGATCTTTGATGTCTTGCTTACCTGATGAGTTTGGTTCCAATTTGCTGCCGCAACTCCATTCGCTCCTCGTCTGATTTGCGGGGGAGGATGTTCTTCTCCTCCAGCTCCAGTTTCGTTGGTCGGTTGCGGAGTTTAATGGCGAGCGTGTCTCTCCGCCGTATTTTGTTGGCGAGAGCACCTGGCGGGGACGGCAGAAGTTTGTGGTTACCGAGAATCGCAGCTTGTGAGAGGAGTGTATCAAACACAAAGAGCCGTGACTGTACATGATCTGCATTTCAGATGAGTAAACTGGTTTGACGGGGTCAATGCAGAGAAGCTAGTTCCCCTGGTGAAAAGGTCTGGAGCTGCCTCACCTGATAACAGCGCAGGGGTAACACTGCTGTATTAGAACCAATAGACTAATGGGCTTTCTGGGAGATCTTGACAATAGCCAGTTGGTGGTTGGGCACAGGTTGTGGTGGGCATGTGGTGGGGGGTGTAGTGAGGTATACCATGGTGTATTGATTTGGGGTGTGTATGCAGGACTGTAGTGGGAGTGGGAGAGTTGGGGGGGGGGGGGGGGGGGGGGGGGGGGGTGGATGTGGGTTGTGAGGGAGGTGTTCAACCGAGCAAGGCCGATCTTGATTAAAAAGAACCCTTTCTGGCGGTGGGAATTCCAGTGACATGAAACTCTTGTTACTCAACAAATGGAGTTCTGGGCACTTGGCCTGAGAGAGGATATACTGACCTGGAAGGGGCTTCAAGGCAGATTGACTAGAACAATAGCAGGCTTATAATGATCAGAATGCTATTGCCAAAATTAGGCTTGTATTCTGTTGAGTAAAGACAAAGGGCTGATCTAATTGACGTGTGTCACGATGATTAAAGGATTTTATCGGGTAGATAAGGGAAACTATTTTCTTTGTTGGGGGGGGGGGGGGGATACAGAACAAGGGGATATAACCTGGGCAGCGCGGTAGCATTGTGGATAGCACAATTGCTTCAGAGCTCTAGGGTCCCAGGTTCGATTCCAGCTTGGGTCACTGTCTGTGCGGAGTCTGCACATCCTCTCCATGTCTGCATGGGTTTCCTCCGGGTGCTCCGGTTTCCTCCCACAGTCCAAAGATGTGCAGGTTAGATGGATTGGCCATGATAAATTGCCCTTAGTGTCCAAAATTGCCCTTAGTGTTGGGTGGGATTACTGGGTTATGGGGATAGGGTGGGTGTGTGGGTTTGGGTAGGGTGCTCTTTCCAAGAGCTGGTGCAGACTCGATGGGCCGAATGGCCTCCTTCTGCACTGTAAATTCTACGTAAAATCTTAAAATGAGAGCCAGGCTGGTCAGGGATGATGTCAGGAAGCATTTCTTCACACAAAGTGGAATGGAAATCTGGAACTCCCCCCCCCCCCCCCCCCCCCCCCCCCCCCCAACAAAACCATTGAGCATGGGCATCAATTTGAGTTTCGCAACTGAGATGGATTAATTTTGGTTGGGTAGGAGACACCGAAACACGGCAGGGAAAATGGGGCAAAGTTACTGATCAACCATGATCTGATTGAATGCTGTAACAGGCTGAAGGAGCTGAATAGCCTTGTCCTGTTCCTATGGATAACGTATTGTATGAGGTTCGATCGATAGCTTGACCGGCTATCCCGTACCAGCCTCCCCGAACAGGCGCCGGAATGTGGCGACTCGGGGCTTTTCACAGTAACTGCATTGAAGCCTACTCGTGACAATAAGCGTTTATTAATATTATTATTATAATGACCAGAGTTCTTACTGTTTAAACATTCGTCATCTTCATCAGATTCATCCGATTCATTTTTGTCTTGCAGCGATTTGTCCGAATCAGAGTCGATCCCTGGAGAATCCCGGTAAGTCGCACTGGGAATGATGATGACTGGTGTTGAATTGTTCAGCTGCACGTGGCCCTTGGGAAGAGGGCTTCCTGCCGACTTCTCTCTCCTGCCAACCTCATCACGATCGCTGCTCAAAATAAAGGATGAGAGGGGTGGTTAGCAAAGCCCCAATTGCGGAGCTCAGGGCCAAGTTCCTGGGCGACCTCGGTACACAAACCCTCACCACATTTAAAATAATAATCTCAGTAACTCAGCCAAAGGCCTGCACATTTGGGCTGTCAATGTTCCAGGATTTCTTGGGAGACTCCAGGATTTGGAGTTTAACCATCGGGACACACTGCTATGATCAGCAGCCAGGAGTAAAAACATCAGAGGGAAATTCCGAAACATTCTGACTCGTATCTTTAATTTCTGTGACCACATTGATCTACTAGTTATAAAAACATTGGAGTTTGGAGAAAGGTTTGGTGGCGGTTAGTGGTGGGCGAAGGCCAAGAAATCTGTTGGGTGGGATTTTCCAACACCTCTCGATGTGTTTTCCAGTGGCGGACGCGGCTTGGCATTGACCAGCAATGTCCACAACACCACCAGATTTCCTGACAGGTCGCTTGTTTTGCGATTAAACTTGAAATCAGAACGAGGTTTCGCAAACGCTTCTTTGTCACCTTGTTTTTGGCAAGACAGCATTTTCACCATGAGATTTCCAAGCAGCTTTTAGAACATAGAACATAGAACACTACAGCGCAGTACGGGCCCTTCGGCCCTCGATGTTGCGCCGACCTGTGAAACCATCTGAAGCCTATCTGACCTACACTATTCCATTTTCATCCATATGTCTATCCAGTGACCACTTAAATGCCCTTAAAGTTGGCGAGTCTACTACTATTGCAGGCAGGGCGTTCCACACCCCTACTACTCTCTGAGTAAAGAAACTGCCTCTGACATCTGTCCTATATCTATCACCCCTCAATTTAAAGCTATGTCCCCTCGTGTTGGTCATCACCATCCGAGGAAAAAGACTCTCACTGTCCACTGTCCACCCTATCTAACCCTCTGATGAGGAATATCAAAGAACAATACAGCACAGCAACAGGCCCTTCGGCCCTCCCAGCCTGCATCGACCATGCTGCCCATTGAACTAAAACACCCCACCCTTCCCCGGGCCAGATCCCTCCGTTCCCATCCTATTCATGTATTTGTCAGGACACACTGTCGTATCTGCTTCCACTACCTCCCCCGACAGCGAGTTCCAGGCTCCCACCACCCTCTGTGTAAAAATAAAAACCTGCCTCATACATCTCCTTTAAACCTTGCCCCATCGCACCTTAAACCTATGCCCCCTAGTATATGACTCTTCCACCCTGGGAAAAAGCTTCTGACTATCCACTCTGTCCACGCCCCTCATAATCTTGTAGACTTCTATTAGGTCGCCCAAAGAACAAAGAAAATTACAGCACAGGAACATGAAACATTAATCATCATTTAACATTTGTCTAAGCTTTAATGTTGAAGGAGTTAATTAATAGAACACTAACCCACCTCCCAGAGAAGAATGAACACTCACACTTCCCTAATGTAGTGTTACCATTGAAATATCAACAAGATAACATGAGCCAATATAGATTTTTATTTCTATTGCTAGAGCAGCTCGATTTGTTGAGAGGGGTCTGTGCGTGAGGGTATTTTTCATTCATGCCACTTCCAGCTTCCATCCTCACTGGGTGGCCTGTCCTTGGACAGGAACCTGGGCTTCCCTTCATTCTGCAACATCCCATTGGAATTGTCTGCGAGGATCTTGAGGAACAGTCACCTTGGGAAGAGTGACTCTGTCCGATTTAACTGAAGTGGGATCGCCCACCTCGGACCAGTCAAACACAGCTACGAGCTGCAGTGTAAACACAGGGTGATCCTTTGTCACCTGGCCTTCCATCTGCTGTGCACATTTCCAAAGGAGCAAAATGTGCTTCGGTTTCTGTGCCGCCGATGCCTATCTGTGTCCTGAAGGGGGCGCTGTTTCCAATATATCTATTCTTCAGCGCAAATCAACATCTTTTACCCAAAACAGCAAACGCTTTGCTCAAAAAACTGCACCTCATATTATCTATATTAATAGAGAATGAGGAAAAGTTGACGTATTGACTTTAAAAAAGCACTGGTTTATCCAAGACTTGGTAACCAGCTACGAGTGTTGGAGAGATAGTTATCCCAATGGATTGGTTCTCGGATTCCGATTCTCGGAATCGGTCATGGGTGTAGAAGATGCTGTCAAGGGAACCTTGGGGAGTTCCTGCAGTACATTTTGTAGATGCTGCTACTGAGTGTCGGTGGTGGAACGGGCGAATGTTTGTGGAAGGCGTGCCAATCGAGGGGGCTGCTATGTACTGGATGTTTCTGATGGACTTGAGGTTGTTCTCGTTAGAGAGAAGAAGGTTAAGAGGTGACTTAATAGAGGCATACAATATGATCAGAGGGTTAGATAGGGTGGACAGTGAGAGCCTTCTCCCGCGGATGGAGGTGGCTAGCACGAGGGGACATAGCCTTAAATTGAGGGGTAATAGATATAGGACAGAGGTCAGAGGCAGGTTTTTTTGCGCAAAGAGTGGTGAGGCCGTGGAATGCCCTACCTGCAACAGTAGTGAACTCGCCAACATTGAGGGCATTTAAAAGTTTATTGGATAAGCATATGGATGATAATGGCATAGTGTAGGTTAGATGGCCTTTAGTTTTTGACTTCCCATGTCGGTGCAACATCGTGGGCCGAAGGGCCTGTACTGCGCTGTATCGTTCTATGTTCTATGTTCTATGTTGGAGCTGCACTCTTCCAGGCAAATGGAGAGCATTCCATTACACTCCTGACATGTGCAGGAACTTTGGGAAGTCGGCGTTCAGTCAGTCGTAGCAACATTCCTGGCCCCGACCTGTTTTAGTAACTGTGGCATTTACATTGTGGGTTCAGACAGGTTTCTCGACCAGCCGCTCAAAAGCTTAGAGGATGGTGCGTTGGAACAAGCAAGACACACCTGCTGCTCCCTCTATGATCTGCTCTCATTTCACTCCCCTGCTTCAGGGGCAGCACTCTCACTCTGGCTCGGAGGCTCCAGGGACTTGTGCATATATTGTAGGTTGACACTCCAAGGCAGTACTGAGGGAATGCTGCACTGTCGAACGTGCCATCTTTCCAATGAGACATTAAACTGAGTCCCCATCTCTAGTGAATATAAAAGGCCCCAGTGCATTATTTGAGGGACAAGCTGGGTAATTCACCCTGCCATCAGGGCCAACATTTAATCCTCAGCCAAGATCACGAGAGAAAAGATGATCTGGTAAATTTCTCCGATTGCGGTTTGTGGGAGCTTGCTGTGCAGAAACTAGCTGTTGTAATGCCAAGAGATATTGGACTTAAAAATATACTTAATTGGTGTCACGTGCTTTTGCACCTGGTGAGGTTGGGAAAACGCAAGAGAATTTTTTTATTTTGCGAATTTCCTTGGAAGTGAAGATAGTGATTATATAATGAACCAAAGGTCATGTGGTCAAACTCCACCATTGTGAAGCTGAAATCAGTTTTCATGAGTTATTATCTGTTGCGTCTCCTTCTGGTCTGTCCACCTACTGGAAACTCTACTGTCCACAGTACGATTCATAGCTACGAGGAGACGTTGTATAAACTAGGTTTGTTCTCACTGGAATGACGGAGGTTGAGGGGCGATCTGATAGAGGGCTACAAAATGATGAGGGGCACAGACAGAGTGGATAGTCAGAGGCTTTTTCCCAGGGTAGAGGGGTCAATTACTAGGGCACATAGGGTGAAGGTGTGAGGGCAAGGTTTAGAGGAGATGTACAAGGCAAGTTTTTTACACAGAGGGTAGTGGGTGCCTGGAACTCGCTGCCGGAGGAGGTGGTGGAAGCAGGGACGATAGTGACATTTAAGGGGCATCTTGACAAATATGTGAATAGGATGGGAATAGAGGGATATGGACCCAGGAAGTGTCGATGATTTTGGTTTAGGCGGGCAGCACGGTCGGCACAGGCTTGGAGGGCTGAAGGGGCAGCACGGTAGCATTGTGGATAGCACAATCGCTTCACAGCTCCAGGGTCCCAGGTTCGATTCCGGCTTGGGTCACTGTCTGTGCGGAGTCTGCACATCCTCCCCGTGTGTGCGTGGGTTTCCTCCGGGTGCTCCGGCTTCCTCCCACAGTCCAAAGATGTGCAGGTTAGGTGGATTGGCCATGATAAATTGCCCTTAGTGTCCAAAATTGCCCTTAGTGTTGGGTGGGGTTACTGGGTTATGGGGACAGGGTGGAGGTGTTGATCTTGGGTAGGGTGCTCTTTCCAGGAGCCGGTGCAGACTCGATGGGCCGAATGGCCTCCTTCTGCACTGTAAATGCTATGATCCTATGTTCCTGTGCTGTACTTTTCTTTGTTCTTTGTATTCCCGAAGTTAAAACATGTCCACCAACTCGCCCCATGTAACATCTAGTAACAGCCCGTGAAAACTCAAGCCCAATGAAATATCCTGTGGTCTTACCCCTTTTGTGTTTCTGCAGTTACTGTCAGCTCTTTCTCTGTCTGCCCCTGTGATATCTCCATTTCAGCATCAGTAACATCAGGCTTACTGGGCTGGCTGGGATCAGCTTGGAGAATTTCCTTCTCAAGGTTCTGCTGTTCGGATGGGTCAGACTGATCGACCTTTTGGACATCAACCATCAGAGATTTTTCAGTCTCGGCCTTCGTCCTCTCATCGTAGTCTCCAGGCTGAGGTGGTGGGTGGGTTACGGCCGGAAGTCCGACGGAGTCACTTAGATTTGATTGCAGTGAAGGAGGCTGAGAAGGAAAGTCAGAAAGTTTCCCAGGATTTCTGAGCGTGTCCCCCGTGCCTGGGAAACCTGGCAGGTCCTGGGGCGGATTAGTGTTCATCGCTGAATGAGGCCGGGAGGGTGATTGAGGCGGCATCAATGGATTGGAGTGCTTCGCAATATTGTAGGGCTTATCTGGAATCAGAATGTGCATCAGTCACCAAACCACCATATCAAACATTTTACAAAATGATGTAGCTGCCAAACAGCTCATAAAACACATGAAGGTATTTAAGACCATGACTCCGTACTCTGCCCCAGAAACATTCTCACATCAGATAGAGAAGGATGTAGGTTCACAGCCCCCTCGAGAGTGTGTCATCTCTTACCTCTGAGTCAGGACACGGGGTGAAAACTCAGTCCGGAGGGTTTGAAAATATTAAGAGAGTGCCATACTGTCAGAGGTACGTACTTTCCAATAAGACTTTAAACCAGGACTTGGGTATAAAAGATCCCGTGGCACATTGAGTTTTCCCTGGTATCCCTCAATGAACATCACTGAAAGCAGATTATTTAGTTGTGAATCCAATTGTTATTTGTGGGAGCTGGGGTGCAAGTTCCTCTAGCCTGGTGATGGAGGGGGACAGAAAGAAAATTTCTGCGACCAAAAATAGGAAAGTTTAAAAAAAAATTTGGAGTAGCTAATTCATTGTTTTTCCTATTAAGGGGCCAATTTTTTTGAATATAAATTTAGAGGACCCAATTCATTTTTTCCAATTAAGGGGCAATTTAGCGTGGCTACACTCCACATCTTTTTGGGTTGTGGGGATGAAACCCACGCAAAGACAGGGAGAATGTGCAAACTCCACACAAACGGTGATCGAACCTGGGACCTCAGCGCCGTGAGTCAGCAATGCTAACCAATGCGCCACTGAGCTGCCCTTAAGGGGCCAATTTACCTACGCTGCACATCTTTGGGTTTGTGGGGGTGAGACCCACGCAGACACGGGGAGAATGTGCAAACTCCACACGGACGGTGACCCGGGGCCGGGATCGAACCCGGGTCCACGGCACCGTGAGGCCGCAGTGCTAACCACTGCACCACCGTGCTGTCCCTTGAAAAGTTTGACATGACACTCAACCATTTGGAATTGGAATCAGGTCGAACAGAAGCCACGGTTCCAGTCGAGGATTCCTATCCAATGAGTGTGGATCAGAACCAAGACAGCTTCGTGTTTGAACAGGTTTTGGTTGAAATGTGGAGAGTGGAGTTGCCAACTGTGATTAAAGGTATTCCTGGAGGATTCATCACATGACGTGTACCCCGACTCCAGCCATCTGTCGGCCAACACATCCATCCTTGTGAAGCATGGCCTTCCTGCACCAATTAGAAAGCAAAAAAGACTCATTACTGTGTTGGATGATGCTTATTGTCAGCCAAGCAACTATTTTCTTTTCCAATTTCAATCATTTTAAGTCCAATTAAGAGAACCATTCAAAGAAAATGCCCCAAAAAAACTTGAAAAAAATATCCCGATGATTTTTCTCCAGGATTGCACACCGGGAAATTGATCTTCAAGGAGAATCCAGGCCAACCCTGGAGAAAGAGAGAGAAAGCATATCACGCTGGTACATACATGAGGCAGTTTGTGCTCGGATGCAGTTAATTTTTACATATTCTTCCCATGCAGCCCTGGCAACCACATCCCTCATTGTCCTCAAACTGAGTGGCTTTCTGGACCATTTCAGAGGGGGCATTTAAGAGTCAGCCACATTGCTGCGGGTCTGGAGTCACATGTCGGCCAGACCGGGCAAGGACGGCAGATTTCCTTCCCTCGAGCGGATGAAGTGAACCCGATCAATCTTCACGACAATCACTGGTCACCAATCAGCTTTCAATTCCTCACTTTATTCATTGAATTTAAATGCCACCAACTGCTCTGGCAGGATTTAAACCCCTTTCCCCCGAGGGTCAGTCTGGGCCTCTGGATTGGTAGGCCTGTTACATCACAACTTTGCCACCATCTTAGATGGCAGCAGCCTCTGGGTGGAAAAACAATTGTCAAGACAGAGCTTGTCACAATCACCATTCAACGGAATTACACTAAACTAAAGCATTAATAGGCATTGTATACTTAAATGTCATCATTTTGTAATCTCATGAATGGATTTATATTAGTGGGAAAGTAGCAATTAAGTTATCATCTGTTGTTTTGTTCGATTGGGGATTTGAATTGTAGCCAGATTCATAATTACACAGTGCATTCTGTAAAAAAGCTTACTTAGTTCGGGAAAAACTTGCACAGGATTAAAATTGTGTCCAATGATTCTCCAGTCGAGCACTTTGGAGAACAGCACAGGATAGGTGCAGGGCAAAGCTCTCTCTGCAGTTCCCTCAATGAATGCATAATGTTGTAACGGTTTCAGATAGGAAGTGCCCTTCAGTCCATCGAGCCCTGCTATCTGCAGTATGACCTTGGATCCCATTTGTCGACAGGACCCTGTCTAGTTTTTCTTGAAACGTTTTGAGGTTTCCTGTTCCACCTCTTGTGTCAGTAACCCGTTCTCATATTGACCATCCTCAAGACCAGTGTCAGAAATTCAATTACGAGCCCCCTTGAATTATACCCGGTTTTATTGCAGACTGCTGTTAGGATTGAGATTATTCGAGTTTATCTGACAAAGTGTCAATGTAGCCCGATGAGAAACTGTCATTTAAAAAAATTAACTTTTACGGGGATGTGGGCATCGCTGGCGAGGCCTGCATTTATTGCCCATCCCTAATTGCCCTTGGCAAGGTGGTGGTGAGCTGCCTTCTTGAACCGCTGTAGCCCCGAGGCGTAGGTGCACCCACAGTGTTGGTGTTTCTGGCTGGCATCTAAGTGGCTCATTTGGCCAAACAGACAAGGTGTATGTGCTTTCCAGAAGGCACAGTTCAGTCACATCGTGACACTCAATGTGTAAGACACAACCGTACATTGGAGTTCTTCAATTGAATTGCTTTGAAGTAGCACTTGAAATGAAATGAAATGAAAATCGCTTATTGTCACAAGTAGGCTTCAAATGAAGTTACTGTGAAAAGCCCTTAGTCGCCACATTCCAGCGCCTGTTCGGGGAGGCTGGTACGTTGAAGGAAGCGACAGAAAATGGGAACAGAGAGAAAAGAGTTATCAAGAGCCGCCTGGGCGAGCAGGAGGGGTAAAACATTTAGAAACCATGAAACGGGAAGTGTGATCCACAAGCGTCTTCACTCTGATATGATTCGCCTTGGGGCTTGTCGACTTTCTGGAAGATTTTCCCATGTTTCCAAAACGGACAATTTGCACGGGGTGGAGTGGAGATAGAAAAGAATCGAAGGAGCAGCAATGATGAGGCAAAGACACTGAACAATTAGAACCAAACAATAAAATGCCACCAAATAGCTTTACCAAACAAGACTGAAGTGTAGCAGTGTGAATCAAAAATTATTTTGTGTTGAATTAAAGTTCTTTAATGATGAAAGAGGAAGTTGAGGCGAGTTTACTGAAAGTACTATTGTTCAATCACTGTAATATATATCTTTCGCTTTGTTCAAAACAAGTTGAACCTTCACATGCAATTTGGACTTATTACCATGCGCCTTGGAAGATTGTGAAAGGATTGTGGTGATATGAATCACTGTATATACACAAGGGGTTAATGTACATACACTACAACTAAGTAACCACTAGAGGGAGCACCGGAGATGTCATGATATGCAAACATGCAGCTAATGAACACTTAGAATAGGACACAACCAATGAGCAGTCAAGACACCCAGAGGTGGCATTACCACAAAGGGGGCACTTCGCAACCCATATAAAAGGACAGGGCACACATACTCTGCCTCCTTCCACAGACAGACATCTAGAGAGTACATCAGGGTTGATCAGAAGCATCTCACCCAGAACGTGGCTTAGAGCTGGCTGGTAAAGATAGACTGAGTTACTACAGTTAGATTAGCAGGAGAGTCAAACTAATTTAAGAACTGTGTTAATAGTTCATTTAACATTGCATGAACTCATTGCAAAGTCTGGACCATCTTTGCCAAAGCATACATCAAGGAAGCAGATATGCTACACGAAGAAGCAGAACAAACAAGGAGTTTAATATTTCTGTCTGGGTTGTGGGTGCCACTGGCCAGGCTGTTCTTATTGCCCATCCCGAGAGAAGGTGGCAGTCTGTGTGATGAGGATACTGTTAGAAAAGGGCTGCAGGATTTTGAGGCCGTGATGATAAGAGGGTGGTGATGTTATTAGGATCTGGAATGCACAGCCCAAAAGGGTGATGGAGTTCAATTCAATTGTAACTTTGCAAAGGGTTGTGAAAATATACTTGAAAAGAAAATGAATGCAGGGCTTTTGGGGGAAAAGAGGGGAATGAGATGAATTGGATAGCACAGGTGAAATGGGCCAAATGGTTTTCTTCCGCGCTGCACTATTCTGTGCGTTCGAAGTTAGGAGGGCCTATGGCTTTCAGCTGGCACTCAGGAGTGATTGTGACATTGTTACTTTTGGCCTTCCAATGGTTAAGGTCACCAGAGGGAGGGGTGCTGTCAGTCAATGTGACCATGGTCAATTCCCACAGTACACTCTGTCGATGATATGTGCTGGAGGGAGTGGACATTCAATCCAGTGCCAAAGGTGATGTGCTTTCCACTGTTGTCTCAGTTGGATAGTTTATAAAAGGAGTCTCTTTGCAGTCAGGTTAAATGATTTCAGAGAAAGGCCCCAACCCTAGACTTCTTAAAAACCGTTTTCGAGTGGGACAGGCGATCCCTAAGGAAACAGTTCACAGGTCAATGCCCTCTGACTGAAAGGCACATAATGTAGGAGATGCTTTGAAATGGTTACGCAGTTTGTTCAACGGCTACAATAGCTCAAAGAGGGAGGACACAAACACAAATACTTGCACAAGTTCATGGTTAGAAGTCACATGAGGGCCTCTCCCCTTTTGAGAAATAGCACAATCTGTCTCAATAGTCCCGGCTCACCAGCGCAGCAACGTATCACAGCACAAAGGACACAACTTACACTCCTTATTAATGGTCCAGTTGATTGGTTTGGGGAGAACAGGAGGATACCTAGACACAGGCTGGGGGGGTTGTCTTACACATTCATCTTCTTTAGCAGCAACAGCGATGGCGGTGGAGTCAAGGAGTTGGGGCACAGGCGGCGGCGATGGCTGGGCTTCCTGAGAAGGTTGGACTGTGCAAGCATGGCAGTTTTCAGGCATTTCTACAGGATAAGAGAGCAGTTCAAGCAGAGAGTATAAGTGACATAGAGGAAAGCCGTAATATCTCTGCCCTGGAGCAGTCTCCAATCCTACCCACTTTGCTAGATCACCGGGAATAGCTGGTGAGGGTGAAGGGTGTAATCATCATCCGTGAGAGGCTGCAGTTAATTCAATAAGCCAATGTTACACTTGCGTTGTTGTACATATAGATTTATTATAATGCAGTCGTCTGCGGTACCGTGAGGGTGCTGAGAATTGGTGCGTTTCATGGCCAGTTTTGACACTAGGGTTTCCACAAAGAACAGCAAGTAACAGTCCAGCGTTAGAAAAGGGACAGCAGAGCAACAGAGTTCCTTCCTCTAACATACTAAATTAATCAGTCAAACATCCAACGGTATCTTGACCACTCTTAATGTCTGTGTTTCTATTCCTCTGTCCCTTGTGACATTCAGACATAAATATGCTCTTTGTTCTTTTACATGGACACCCCTTGGCCCCATAAGATCAGGACCATAAGATCATAAGGAGTAGGACCGGGAGTAGGCCATTCGGCCCATCAGATCCCCCGCCCTCCGTGGCACGTTCCCCAGCAGCGGGGTGGGGTAGCCATACAAAATGCCTTCGACCTCGGAAGATTCCTCGGACAGGCGATGGCGAGCTGCCTCCACCTCAACGCCATGGGGTGAGGGGATTCCTGGACCATGGCTGATCTGAGTGTGGCCTTAAGTCCATTTTCCTGTCTGTCCCCCATAACCCCCGACTCCCTCGTCAATCAACAATCTTCCCAACTCATCCTTGACTATATTCAATGACCCTGCTCCACTGTAAATTGGGGAAGATAATTCCGCAGACGGATGACCCTCTGCGGGAAGAAATTATTCCTCCTCTCAGACTAATGGGAGAGCCCTTATTTTTAAACTGTGCCTCCTCGTACATTCTTTCAGCATCGTTCCTTTCAGAATCTGTTGTGCTTCAGTCTTCTAGAACAAAGAACAAAGAAGAACAAATCACCACAGGAACAGGCCCTTCGGCCCTCCAAGCCTATACCGGCCATGATACCACCCTTGGGTAAACCCTCAGCACTTCCTTGTGCCGTATCCCTCTATACCCATCCTATCCATGTGTTTGTCAAGATGCCTTTTGAATGTCATTAATGTACCTGCTTCCACAACCTCCCCTGGCAACGTGTTCCAGGCACTCACCACCCTCTGTGTAAAAACCCTGCCTCGCACATCTCCTCTAAACTTTGTCCCATGGACCTTAAACATATGCCCCCTGGTGACTAACCCCTGGGAAAGAGTGCCTGCCATCCACTCTATCCATTCCTCTCTTAATCTTGTAGACCTCTATCAGGTCATCCCTCAACGTTCATCGCTCTAATGAAAGCAGTCTGAGTCTATTCGGCCTCTCCGTGTAGCGAAAACCCTCCATACCAGGCAACATCCTGGTAAACCTCCTCTGTACCCTCTCCAAAGCCTCCCCATCCTTCTGGTAGTTTGGTGACCAGAATTGTGCGCAGTTTTCCAAGTGCGACCTTACCAACGTTCTTCACAACTGTAGCGTGACTTGCCAGTTTTTATACTCGATGCCCCGTCCAATAAAGACCAGCATTCCGTAAGCTTTCTTGACTACCTTGTCCATGTGTGTTCCCACCTTCAAAGATCTGTGGACCTGCACGCCCAGATCTCTCTGACTTTCTACATTCCTGAGAGTTTTGCCATTTACGGTATATTTCCCCTCTATGTTAGACCTACTGAAATGCATTACCTCACATTTGTCTGGATTAAACTCCATTTGCCATTTCTCTGCCAAAGTCTCCAACCTATCTATGCCCTGCTGTAACCTCTGATAATCCTCAACCCTATCTGCCATTCCTTGGTGTCATCCGCAAACTTACTAATCAGACCAGCTACATTTTCCTCCAAATCGTTTATGTTAACTACAAACGGCCCAGCACCGATCCCTGTGGAACACCAGCAGTCACAACGTTCCATTCAGAAACACACCCTTCTACTGCTACCCTTTGCCTTCTGTGACCGAGTCAGTTCTGTATCCATCTTACCATCTCACCTCTGATCCCGTGTGACTTCACCTTTTGTACCAGTCTGCCATGAAGCACCTTGTCAAAGGCTTTACTGAAATTCAGGTAAACACCATCCACCGCCCGCCCCACATCAATCATCTTTGTCACCTCCTCAAAAAACTAGATCAGGTTAGTGAGGCACGACCTCCCCTTCACAAAGCCAAAGACTGGGTTTAACCTCCAATGAGTGGAGCCCGCTCAGACTTTCCTCACAATCTTTTCATCTCAGGGATCAGCCTGTTGAATCTTCTTGGAGCTATTTACAATGCAGCTTAAGTAACGAGGCCAAAATAGAACACAGCCCATTATTCTCGGTATGGCCTCACCAATGGCCGTGTACAGTTGCAATAAAGTTTCCCTGCTATTATACTCCATCCTCCTTGCAACTGAAAAATGAAAAATGAAATGAAAATCGCTTATTGTCACGAGTAGGCTTCAATGAAGTTACTGTAAAAAGCACCTAGTCGCCACATTCCGGCGCCTGTTCGGGGAGGCTGTTATGGGAATCGAACCGTACTGCTGGCCTGCCTTGGTCTGTTTTCAAAGCCAGCGATTTAGCCCAGTGTGCTAAACATTTAAGGCCAGCATTACATTTGTTGCCTTAATTACTTATTTCCCCACCAGGGGAAACATCCTCTCAGCATCTACCCTGTCAAACCCCCTCAGAATCCTACAAGTTTCAATAAGGTCACCTCTCGTTCTTCTTAACTCCAATGGGTAAAGACCCAAACTGCTCAACCTTTCCTCACAAGACAGTCGTATCAATCAGCCGAGTCAACCTTCTCGAAACTGCTTCGGTGCAAGTATAACCTTCCATAAGTAAAGAGGCCAAAACTGTTCGCAGTACTCCAGATGTGATCTCACCAATGTGCTGTACAGTTGCAGCAAATCTTCCCTAGTTTTATACTCAATCACCCTCGCAACATTCCATTTGCCGTGCTGTACCTGCATGCTGACATTTTGTGATTCATATACGAGGACACTCAGAGCCAACCCCCTGTACTGCTTTTCTATTCATCCTGCCAAAGCAAATCACCTCACATTTCCCCACATTATACACCTTCCGCCAAATGTTTGCCCACTCACTTGCCGCCATATCATCAGAAAATTTGGCAACAATGTGATTGGTCCCTTCATCCGAATCACAAATAACGATTGTGAATAATTGAGGCCTCAGCATTGATCCCTCAGGCACTCGGACACCTACAGTTTGCCAACCTAAAAATAACCCATGTATTCCAACTCTCTTTTCCTGTTAGTTAGCCAATCCGCCATCAATGCGAATAGGTCCACCCACCAGTAACCTTGTGCAGTAACCGTTTATGTGGCCCTGTTATAATCCCTGTGGAGGTCACAGTCTAAGGACTATTCAATGCCCTGTGACCTCCACAGAATAGGAACCTCCCCAGTGACCCCGGGGGAGAGGGTTGTCTATGCGTGCTACTATGCCAGATTCCACAGGCACCTTCTCAAGCGCCTTTTAGAAATCCAAACACACTACATCTACTGCTTCCCCTTTATCTACCCTGCTTGTTATATCTTTAAAGAACGCTAATAAATTTGTCAAACATAACTCCCTTTCATAAAACCATGTTGACTGGATGATTCTATTATGATTTTCTAACTGCTCTGCCAATACATCCTTAATAATGGGTTTTAGCAATCTCTCTATGACTGATGTTAGACCAACTGGTCGACAGTGTCCGGCTTTCTGTCTTCCTCCTTTCATGAATCACAGACCTTTACAGTACAGAAAGAGGCTCTTCAGCCCATCGTGTCTGTGCTGGCCCTCAAACACCTGTCTATTATAATCCCATTTTACAGCACTTGGCCCAAGCCTTGTACACTATGGTGTTTCAAGTGGTCATCTAAATACTTCTTAAATGTTGTGAGAGCTCGCGCCTCTACCCCACTTTCAGGCAGTGAGTTCCAGACTCCCACCACTCTCTGTGTGAAGACATTTTCCTCAAATCCCCTCCAAATCTCCTGCCCCTTACATTAATGCCGTGCGCCCTGGTTATTGACCCCTCTACTAAGGAGAAAAGTCTTTTCCTATCTACCCTGTCTATGTCCTTATAATTTTTACACCTCAATCTGGTCCTCCCTCAGCCTCCCTCCTTCTGTAAACAAACATCAACCCCAGTCAAACCAGCCTCTCTTCATAGCTAAGGTCCTATTCTGTGGCGGTCAAACCAGCCCAGAAAACATCTTAGTGAATCTTCTTTGCACCCTTTCTGGTGCAATCAGGCGCTTCCGATAGTGTGGTGATCAGAACTGCACACAATACTCCAGCTGGGGCCCACCGAGCATTTTCTCCAGCTCCATCATAACCTCCCTGCTCTTATATTCTCTGCCACGGCCAATAAAGGCAAGTATCCCATATGCCTTCTTATCCACCTTGTCTATCTGTCCTGCTGCCTTCAGGGATCTTTAGGCATGCACACCAAGATCCCTCTGGTCTCTGTACTTCCTTAGGTCCTACCATTCATTGTGTGTTCCCTTGCCTTGTTCGTCCTCCAAAATGCCTGACCACACACTTTTCTGGGTTGAATTCCATTTGCCACTCTTCTGCCCGTCTGACCAGCCGGTCAATATCATCCTGTAATCTCAGCCTTTCCTCCTCGCTGTTCACCACACTGCCAAATTTCACATCTTGAATAAAACTGTTGCATTTCTGATTTCCCTATCCACTGGGACCTTTCCAGAATTTATGGAATTTTGGAAGATTACTGTGGTGATATCATGGTTGTGTTGTAATCCACCGACTGACCACTAGGGGTCTCATTAGTGTATAAGTGGATATCAGAGTCAGGTGACCTCAGACTGAATGGAGAGCGGAAAGTGAAAGGTTGCGTTTGCCTGTTCATACTGTTATCCATCTGTTGTTTTGTATTTAGTTAACCCACAGTTAATGTTAATAAATCATTTATAGCTTTACCTACAAGTGTTCTTGGGCTATAAATCAAACTATTCTACAAGAACATTACCTTTACAACCAATTCTTCCACTATCTCTGCACCCTCGGACGCAGGCCACCAGGCCCTGGGGACCTGTTAGACTTTAGTCCCATTAGCTTTCCTCGTACTTTTTCTCTCGCGGTCATGATTGTTTTAAAGTTCCTCCCCCTGATTTTCTCCTATTAGTTGGATTTTTTTTGATGTTCTTCATTTTAAAGACAGCTCAAAATGAGACTTGTTCAAAGTCTCTGCCATTTCCTTTCCATTTCCATGGCTCTCTGTCTTATTTTGAGTGAATATTCTGGACATGAGTTTTTTAATCCACCTAGTTTGCTGAAAAATTATGGAGTGTGGGCTCTGGGCATTGGTCCTGTAATTCCAACTTGAAGCAAGCCACCTCCCTGAACAGAAAGTGCTGTAAGGAAGGCAGTTCCAGGATTTAGACCCAGGGACAATGAAGGAACAGCCATGTGGTTCAAAGTCAGGCTGGTGTGTGACCTGGATGGGAGTTTGCAGATGACGGTGTTCCCATGTATCTGCTGCTCTTCTAGGTAGTAGAGGCTGCAGGTTTGGAATGTAACGACAGACAAAAGGAGCAGGAGGAGGCTATTCTACCCTTCAAGCCTGCCCAGCCATTCATTATGATCATGGCTGATCACCCAACTCAGTAACCTGTTTCCCCCTTTTCTCCTAATTTTACTCCCATATCCTTTGGAAGGTGCTGTCAAAAGAGCCTTTGTGAGTTGCTGCAGTGCATCT
The DNA here is from genome assembly GCF_902713615.1 of Scyliorhinus canicula. Classification (NCBI taxonomy): domain Eukaryota; kingdom Metazoa; phylum Chordata; class Chondrichthyes; order Carcharhiniformes; family Scyliorhinidae; genus Scyliorhinus; species Scyliorhinus canicula. The sequence goes on from NC_052146.1 coordinate 306,626,541, forward strand.
TGTAGATGGTACACACGGCCGCCTCTGGCTTCAGTGGTGGAGGACGTAAATGCTTAAAATGCTTGATTTTTAAAATTCATTCATGGGACATGAGCAGTACCAGCATTTATTGCCCATCCCTAATTGCCCTTGGAGAGGGGGGGGGGGGGGGGGGGCGGTGGGGGGCAGTTTAGAGTCAGCCACATTGCTGTAGGTCTGGAGTCACATGTAGACCAGACCAGGTAAGGACGGCAGATTTCCTTCGCTAAAGGACATTAGTGAACCAGATGGGTTTTTACAACAACCGACAATGGTTTTATGGTCAAATTTCACCATTTGCCATGGCGGGATTCGAACCGGGGACCGCAGAGTATAACTCTGGGTCTCTGAATTCCAGTGACAATACCACTACACCACTACCTCCCCGGGTGCCAATCAAGCTGCGCTCATCCAGGCAAGTGGAGAGTCGTCAATCACACTCCTGACTTGTGCCTTGTAGATGGTGGACAGACTTTGGGGAGTCAGGAGGTGAGTTACTTGCAGCAAGACTCCTAGCCTCTGACCTGCACTTGTAGCCGCAGTATTCATATGGCCAGTCGAGTTCAATTTCTGGCCAATGGTAACCCCCAGGATGTTGATGGTATTGCGACTGAATGTCAAGAGGAAATGGTTAGATTCTCTCTTGGTGGAGATTGTTCTCTCTTACTTGTCGCTTAGAAACCCAATCCTAAATATCATTCAGGTCTTGCTGCATTCGGACATGGACAGCTTCAGTATCTGAGGAGTTGTGAATGATGCTGAACATTGGGCTATCTTCCGCGAACATCCCTGCTTCTGACCTTAGGATGGTGGAAGGCCATTGATGAAGCAGTTGAGGGTAGTTGGGACGAGGACACTACCCTGAGAAACTCCTGGAGCAATGTCCTGGAGGTGGGACGTTTGGCTTCCAACAAGCAGAACTATCTTCCTTTGTGCCAGGTAAGTCTCTGGCCAGCAGTGTCTTCAATTGTGCCAAGGTTCCTTGGTGCCACACTATTCTCAGCTTTCAATTATCAGCTGGTACAAAGTAAATGAAGTCATTGATTTACTGTTTACTGTTGACTGTCACAGTTTTGGAATTCTTGGCGATCCAATTCTGAAACTGAGTCATTCAGATCAGTCAAATAAAAATAAAAATAAAATGGTTGCTGGGTGAGAGGTATTGTTCATCGTTTAATCACCAGAAAACAATTATGTGATATTCTTGTTTCACAGAAGGCTGCATCTCAGATCATTGCAGATCTTGTCCAACAGTCATGATTTGACACATCTTGCCAACTAAACAGATCGTCAACTATGATATCTTGCTGACTAATCATAAAACTAGTCACGAGGCAGCAGGTGCCAGCAGCTCTTTATTTATATCTCGAGAGTAAATTAATCTTTAAACAATGCAGATCTTTTTTTTTAATTACGTGGTATCCAGGGACAGCAGCTTCTTATCCATCTGAAAGACCAGGGGTTATGTAGAATGTAGCTGAGCAAGTTATTACTGTTTAGTTTGAATTTAAACAAAGCCTGGCAGTTAACTGCCAGTTATGCATTCTCCATGGCAACACCGCTACCGATCAGAGTCCACCTGCTAACCAGTCAGCACTCTTTTCTCATGGAGCATAAATTGTTGATTCCTTCATATTTGGTATTTTTGCTAATTGTCCTGATGAGTACAAGGCTAAAACCTTTGACGGCATGTGTGTTTTTTCAGCAGTACTGAAGTTATCATTGATGAAAAGGTGAAAGGTCAATGGAGCATGCAAAATGCCCTGTTGTGACTCCCCTACTGGTGGATGGTCTACACCACTGAGGTCTACCCCCATTTTCCTACCAGTTTCCTGGACTACAGAAGCTCTTTCCTCCACGACCAATGTTTCAAGCCTAGCAACCACCAGCCCCTCCTCCCCCGCTCCCCGAACGCCCCAGTCCCACAACCACCCATCGATCCTCCCTGACCAACGACACCGCCTCTGGACCCATCTTTTGTTTCTTATTTGCCCTATTAATATCTCATCTTGCCATTTAATCTCTCCTGTCCCGGTGGGCTATCAAGGTTGGTATTTATTATCCACCTTTAGTTGCCCTGAGAATCTAGAAAAAGGGTATTTCAGAGGGCAGGGCGATTAAGAGTCAACTGCATTGGCATGAGACAGCAGTCACATATCATGACAGTAGGTATCTGTCCCTGAAGCATTGTCTTTTTACTCTACCATGTTGCATGATCACTGCTCCGATACTAGCTCTACATTGCCAGGTTTATTTTTAAACTCTGTTCATGGGATTTGAATGTGTCTTTGTGGATCAGTATTCCAGGCTCAACAACACAACCAACTACGTAGTGCCATACCTGAGTGTTTTACTCAGCAATGGTCTCCTGGAGCCTGACCTGGTCTGGCCTACATGTGACTCCAAGCTCCTAGGGGACTGACTGAATAATGTAGCACAGAAGGTCAATCGGTAGACAGAGCTGTCTGATTAATCCCATTCCCCCTGCTCTTTCCCAAAGTTATTTATCAATTCCCTTTATAATGCTACAAACTACTCTGCTTCCACCAACCAATCAGCCAGCGTATTCCACTTCATAATGTCATAATGTTATAACCCCCCATGGTGGTCAAGGAATAAGGACGATCCGATTCGCCATGACCTCCTCAGAATGTCAACTTCCCCGGTAACGGGGGCGGAGCTTCCTCTGAACAAGGGGAGCCCTCCCCAGTATAAACCCCTGGCCTGGGTGCAGGTCAGCGGGGGAGACCCTTTGGAGAGTGGAGATGAATTAATATGCCGCAGAACATACAGTGCAGAAGGAGGCCATTCGGCCCATCGAGTCTGCACCGACCCACTTAAGCCCTCACCTCCACCCTATCTCCGTAACCCAATAACCTGGTCACTAAGGGCAATTTATCATGGCCAATCCATCTAACCTGCACATCTTTGGACTGTGGGAGGAAACCGGAGCACCCGGAGGAAACCCACGCAGACACGGGGAGGATGTGCAGACTCTGCACAGACAGTGACCCAAGGCAGAATCGAACCTGGGACCCTGGCCGCTGTGAAGCCACAGTGCTAATCACTGTGCTACCGTGCTGCCTTGTTCATCATTTTCTATCTGCTGTTCCATGCGTGCTGCTTTGGCAGATTCAACACATAAATTTATAGTATAAAAATAACCCTGTTCAAGCTTCCCCCTTGGGTTCTTTTACTAATTTAGCTCAGTGGGCTGGACTGATGGTTCGTGATGCAGAGCGAGGCCAGCAGCGTGGGTTCAATTCCCAGTACCAGCTGAGGTTATTCATGAAGGCCCCACCTTCCCAACCTTGCCCCTCGCCTGAGGTGTGGTGACCCTCAGGTTAAATCACCACCAGTCAGCTCTCCCCCTCAAAGGGGAAAGCAGCCAATGGTCATCAGGGACTATGGTGACTTTACCCTGACTAATTATCTTAAAGCTCTGTGCTCTAGTCATCTTCCTGACACTGGGAACAGTTTCTCAATGTCATGGTTTCCTCGATTTATCAAAACCTCTCATAATTGTGAGTTCCTCTATTAAATATCCTGCTTAACATTCCCGGCCATGAGGGCAACAATCACAGCTTCTCATTATAATTCTCTCTGAAGGGAACCTGTATATTTTAAACAAACATAGAATCAGCTGACTCAGATGGCATGGAGGGGAGACATTGTTACTCTGTACACCCACATTCACCTTCTGTCTGAGACAAGCATTTCAGAATCAACAGGACTGGAGAATTACCTGATTCTTGTGTTGGAGGGGTCGACACTGTGGGGTCAGCTCCTGCTGAGCTTTCTGCTGCAGGTTCCACTCTGATGGGGACAGCATGCATCGTGTGTCCATTCCTGAAGGTTGTCTCGGCACTTCCATCTTGCAGAAAGAGCAGAGTCTTTGCGTTAGACGGTAAAACTGATCTTGTAATTTGTGCTCAATCTTTTTTGATAAATTTAGAGTTAATTTTTCCAATTAAGGGGCAATTTAGCGTGGCCAATCCACCTAGCTTGCACATTTTTGAGTTGTGGGGGTGAAGCCCACGCAAACACGGGGAGAATGTGCAAACTCCACACGGACAGTGACCCAGAGCCGGGATCGAACCTGGGACCTCGGCGCCGTGAGGCAGCAATGCTAACCACTGCGCCACCGTGCTGCCCTCTTTTGTGCTCAATCTGAACGGCAGGCGGCTCAACAACAAGACATTTCCGTTATCCAGCACCTTTGACGTTGCGCAATGTCCCCGGCAGCTTCGCAATGTGGGTTCCACAGCATCAATGCTGTAAAATTCCCGATTCATGGGTGGGATTCTCCATCCCGCCAGTTCCGTTTTGCGACGTGGCGCTCCGCCGTCGGCAGCGGGATTCTCCGTTCCCGCAGCCGGCCAATGGGGTTTCTGATTGTGGCCACCACACGCCGTCGGGAAACCTGCGGGCACGGGAGCGCTGCCGGCGAAGCGGACGATCCTGCCGAGAGAAATTCCTGCAGCATCATTTTATTTTTAAGCGGCACTGAACTGAAAATCACAGGATGGGATCCTCCAGCCTCCCAGCGCCTGCTTTTCGGCAGTGGGAGGCGGCGCGCCGTTCGCTGGCGGCGGGACTCTCTGCTCCCGCTGCTGTCATTGGGCATTCCCATTGTGACCGCCGGGAATCCTGTGGGTGGAGGTGTGTTGGCTGGACCAGAGACTCCGAGGCAGCGTTCGGGCTGGGCATTCCGGCCAACATTATGGATTTACCAAGGTGATTTCCGGGATGGGTAGCTACAGTTTTAAGCAGGAATTAGAGATATTTTGATCAATGCCAGGAAGGATAAGAAGAGATTTTTAAAAGTCAAGGAACAGGGACTTTAAAGGAGTGAATATCGGGAAAGAATTCCCTTTTTGAGACAGGATTTGTCAGAATGAGGAAGGGGAGGGAAATGAAGGTAACTGTTTTTTGCATGGAACTGTTAAGAACCACAGCGGATAACTGGAGCAGGGAGTGATACATTTGCAGCAGAGGGGGGCACAGAGATAGTGAAAGAACGTGGGGCAGGAGAAACAATTCACAAATTTCTCGAGCAAAGATGAGCCGCAGGCTCGATTGGACTCTTTCTGTGCCATAACCTTCCAGGGCTTCAGGGTGGCACAGCGGTTAGCACTGCTGCCTCACAGCGCCAGGGACCCGGGTTCAATTCCGGCCTTGGGTCACTATCTGTGCGGAGTCTGCACGTTCTCCCCGTGTCTGCGCGGGTTTCCTCCGGGTGCTCCGGTTTCCTCCCACAGTCCAAAGAAGAGCAGGTTAGGCGGATGGGCCATGCTAACCTGCCCTTTGATGCTCAAAGATGTGCTGGTTAGGTGGCGTTATGGGGAGAGGGTGGAGGAGTGGGCCGAGGTGGGGTGTTCTTTCCGAGGGTCAGTGCTGCACTGTAGGCAATCTATGGTTCTACGGTTCACCATCGAGAGTACGTCCCAAAATGGGCTGCAACCCATTGCTATTTCACACTGTTTGAAACGCTGCAAAATATAAAATGATGAAAGAGCTTGGCGAGGGAGATGGCTCCATTTGTGGAGATGACTAAAACTGGGGCTCATAATGGTAAGAAAGCTACCCAGCAATCCGATATGGAGTCAGGAGAAGTTTCATTATCCAGAGAGAGCGCTGAACGGCGGGAGGAGTTAAAATAAATCGCTCCTTTATTGTTGGGGAAGTTCAAACTCAAAATGCACGAGGGAGACAGGAGCAGAAGGTCATGCTGATAGGTCGAGGTGAGGTGGGAGGAAGCTCGTCAGGAGCATAAACATTGGCTGTAAATTCTAGGTAGTTCTATGTAATTTTAAAAACATCCATCAAATCTGCCGTCTGCTTCCCCAGCGGCAGTAGAAATAGTCTCAAGTCTCCCCTCAAAACGCAAGCTGACGCAGCATTGATTAACAACTCCCTCAGCTTCCCAAAGGTGGGGCTTATTTACCATTGAAGAAGTTCCTGTTTCTCTCTCTCTCAGCTGGCAGAGAGCTTTTCCGAGCTGCTGCTCCCATTTTGTCTTTTCTTTCCAGTGTGTATGGGTAGGGCATACTTATCCCCCTCGCTCAGTAACCGCCATTTTCCATCCTCAGGCGACAGGGTCAGAACCTCGCAGCGCTATGCTTCCCTTCTGTGTCGCAGCGTCAGTGAATTGAGGCCATTCGTTGTCTGGAAGCCGGTGATGCTGTCATACTTGCCATTCCGTGTTGCTAAGCAAAGCAATCAGTTTCATTCCGTGTTGCTGAGCAAAGAGTTACGACGAATTGTTTCATGTTGCAAAGTCCCATGAGGGTGATGTGACATCACAATCCCTCTCCTTGAGTTGGGCAAAAAAGATGAAATCATCATAACTGGTGATTTGAAAAAATAAAGGGGGGGGGGGGGTGGGGGTTGGGCGGGAAGCTGGATTAATGGGGCAACGATACCAACTGGTGTCGTCAGACACCCAGACTAGTGAACCCCTCCAAGGATCAGCTCTGAACAAGTGCCCCAGTGCTCCAACTGGCTTCATGCTCGCCGAGTCCGGGAATGAGTGAATATATGTTCAAGGTTCCCAAACTCTGTCCACTGTCCACCATTGGAAAGTGTGTACATGTGTGTCCACATGTGTAAACGTGCATGTGCATGTATAGTCCATACTACATCCCTCTTCCCAGCCACTGCCTAAGGCTGGATCAGACTGTTTGTAACTTCGACGCCCAATCTGACCCCTGGCTCAGCTTCCAAGACACCGTATCCTTCCTATCATAGGGCTGGCATGGTGACATAGGGCTAGCACGGTGACATAGGGGTGGCACGGTGACATAGGGCTGGCACGGTGACATAGGGCTGGCATGGTGACATAGGGCTAGCACAGTGACATAGGGCTGGCACGGTGACATAGGGTGGCACGGTGACATAGGGGTGGCACGGTGACATAGGGCTGGCACGGTGACATAGGGGTGGCACAGTGACATAGGGTGGCACGGTGACATAGGGCTGGCACGGTGACATAGGGCTGGCACGGTGACATAGGGCTGGCACAGTGACATAGGGCTGGCATGGTGACATAGGGCTGGCACGGTGACATAGGGTGGCACAGTGACATAGGGCTGGCACGGTGACATAGGGCTGGCATGGTGACATAGGGCTGGCATGGTGACATAGGGCTGGCACGGTGACATAGGGCTGGCATGGTGACATAGGGCTGGCACAGTGACATAGGGGTGGCACGGTGACATAGGGGTGGCACAGTGACATAGGGGTGGCACGGTGACATAGGGGTGGCACGGTGACATAGGGGTGGCACAGTGACATAGGGCTGGCACGGTGACATAGGGCTGGCATGGTGACACAGGGGTGGCACGGTGACATAGGGCTGGCACGGTGACATAGGGATGGCACGGTGACATAGGGCTGGCACGGTGACATAGGGATGGCACGGTGACATAGGGGTGGCACGGTGACATAGGGCTGGCACGGTGACATAGGGGTGGCACAGTGACATGGGCTGGCACGGTGACATAGGGATGGCACGGTGACATAGGGCTGGCACGGTGACATAGGGATGGCATGGTGACATAGGGCTGGCATGGTGACATGGGGTGGCACAGTGACATAGGGGTGGCACGGTGACATAGGGCTGGCATGGTGACATAGGGCTGGCATGGTGACACAGGGGTGGCACGGTGACATAGGGCTAGCACAGTGACATAGGGGTGGCACGGTGACATAGGGCTGGCACGGTGACATAGGGGTGGCACGGTGACATAGGGCTGGCACGGTGACATAGGGCTGGCACGGTGACATAGGGGTGGCACAGTGACATGGGCTGGCACGGTGACATAGGGCTGGCACGGTGACATAGGGCTGGCACGGTGACATAGGGGTGGCACAGTGACATAGGGCTGGCACGGTGACATAGGGCTGGCACGGTGACATAGGGGTGGCACAGTGACATGGGCTGGCACGGTGACATAGGGATGGCACGGTGACATAGGGCTGGCACGGTGACATAGGGATGGCACGGTGACATAGGGATGGCATGGTGACATAGGGGTGGCACAGTGACATAGGGGTGGCACGGTGACATAGGGCTGGCACAGTGACATAGGGGTGGCACAGTGACATAGGGGTGGCATGGTGACATAGGGCTGGCACGGTGACACAGGGGTGGCACAGTGACATAGGGCTGGCATGGTGACATAGGGCTGGCACAGTGACATAGGGCTGGCACAGTGACATAGGGGTGGCACGGTGACATAGGGGTGGCACGGTGACATAGGGCTGGCACGGTGACATAGGGGTGGCACAGTGACATAGGGCTGGCACGGTGACATAGGGCTGGCACAGTGACATAGGGGTGGCACGGTGACATAGGGCTGGCACGGTGACATAGGGATGGCATGGTGACATAGGGCTGGCACGGTGACATAGGGCTGGCACGGTGACATAGGGCTGGCACAGTGACATAGGGATGGCACGGTGACATAGGGATGGCACGGTGACATAGGGCTGGCACGGTGACATAGGGCTGGCACAGTGACATAGGGGTGGCACGGTGACATAGGGCTGGCACAGTGACATAGGGATGGCACGGTGACATAGGGCTGGCACGGTGACATAGGGATGGCACGGTGACATAGGGCTGGCACGGTGACATAGGGCTGGCACAGTGACATAGGGGTGGCACAGTGACATAGGGCTGGCACGGTGACATAGGGGTGGCACGGTGACATAGGGCTGGCACGGTGACATAGGGCTGGCACGGTGACATAGGGCTGGCATGGTGACATAGGGCTGGCATGGTGACATAGGGCTGGCACAGTGACATAGGGTGGCACAGTGACATAGGGGTGGCACAGTGACATAGGGGTGGCACAGTGCCATAGGGGTGGCACAGTGACATAGGGGTGGCACGGTGACATAGGGGTGGCACAGTGACATAGGGCTGGCACGGTGACATAGGGCTGGCACGGTGACATAGGGCTGGCACGGTGACATAGGGGTGGCACGGTGACATAGGGCTGGCACGGTGACATAGGGGTGGCACAGTGACATAGGGCTGGCACGGTGACATAGGGCTGGCACGGTGACATAGGGATGGCACAGTGACATAGGGCTGGCACGGTGACATAGGGCTGGCACGGTGACATAGGGCTGGCACAGTGACATAGGGCTGGCACGGTGACATAGGGCTGGCACGGTGACATAGGGCTGGCACGGTGACATAGGGCTGGCACAGTGACATAGGGGTGGCACGGTGACATAGGGCTGGCACAGTGACATAGGGCTGGCACAGTGACATAGGGGTGGCACGGTGACATAGGGCTGGCATGGTGACATAGGGTGGCACAGTGACATAGGGCTGGCATGGTGACATAGGGCTGGCACGGTGACATAGGGCTGGCATGGTGACATAGGGTGGCACAGTGACATAGGGCTGGCACAGTGACATAGGGCTGGCATGGTGACATAGGGCTGGCACGGTGACATAGGGCTGGCATGGTGACATAGGGCTGGCACGGTGACATAGGGCTGGCATGGTGACATAGGGTGGCACAGTGACATAGGGCTGGCACAGTGACATAGGGCTGGCACGGTGACATAGGGGTGGCACAGTGACATAGGGGTGGCACGGTGACATAGGGGTGGCACAGTGACATAGGGCTGGCACGGTGACATAGGGGTGGCACGGTGACATAGGGGTGGCACGGTGACATAGGGCTGGCACGGTGACATAGGGCTGGCACGGTGACATAGGGGTGGCACGGTGACATAGGGGTGGCACAGTGACATAGGGGTGGCACAGTGACATAGGGGTGGCACGGTGACATAGGGGTGGCACGGTGACATAGGGGTGGCACGGTGACATAGGGATGGCACGGTGACATAGGGGTGGCACGGTGGAACAGTGCTGCCTCACAGCGCCAGGGATCCTAGGTTCAATTCCGGCCTTGACTGACTGTCTGTGTGGAGTCTGCACGTCCTCCCCGTGTGTGCATGGGTTTCCTCCGGGTGCTCTGGTTTCCTGCCACAGTCCAAAGATGTGCAGGTTAGGTGGATTGGCCATGCTAAATTGGCTCTTAGCGTCCAGGGGATGTGCAAGCCAGGTGCTAATGGGTTGGGGCAGGGTCTCGGCCTCGTGTGGTCCGTCTTACGAAGGATTGGTGCAGTCTTAATGGGCTGAATGGCCTCCTTCTGCCCTGTAAGATTCTATGATTCTATGATCATCTCCTTCCATCTCCACGTCATCACCCTTCACTCTCCCCCCTCAGCTTATCAGCTGATGAAATCCTCACCCATGCCTTTGTTACGTCCAGATTCAACTGAGCAATTGCACTTGTGGCTTCCTTCAATCCTCCAGAAACCTGAGCTTATCCTAAGCTCTGCTTTGTGTGTCCTAAATTGGACCATATCCCCTTTCACCCATTCCCCACCCCGGTTCTCAGTCATTATGTTGACCCTCCCTCTAGAAACGCCTCAATTTTAAAATCCTCAACTCATCCTTCTTTCAAATCCTCCCACAATCACACTCCCATTCCTACCTCTCTAACCTCCTCCAGCCCCACAACTTTCACCCAATCTGGCCTCTTGCACAGTTCCCATTTTAATTGCTCTGCCATTGGTCACCAGGCCTTCAGCTGCCTCTGCCCTAAGCACTGGCATCCCCTCCAGAAACCTCTCCACCTCTCTCACTCCTCCTTTAAGATGCTCTTTAAAACCTATTTGTCCAAGCTTCAGGCCACCTGTCCTAAACATCTCTTTCTGTGGCTCAGCATCACATTTGACCTAATTATTCTCCTGTGGGGCATCTTGGGACATTTTAGTATAAAGGTGGTACACAAATGCACTTTTGTTGCTTCAGGCCTTGGGCAGGCTGCTCGTGAACAGAGAGAATCAGACATGAGAATTTCAGCTTAGTGAGGATGGAGAAGCTATTACACCAACTCTGAGTTTTGACAAAGGGTCATCTGGACTCGAAACATTAGCTCTTTCCTCTCCCTACAGATGCTGCCAGACCTGCTGATATTTTCCAGTATTTCCACCAACTCTCTCCCTGCCATGTTGGGGGTGATCTGGAGGTTCCTGAACCGATGGGATTCCCGAATATTTCGGCTGCGCCAACATTGTGGGCTGCCAGTTCAAACACAGTCGCTTCCCTATGAACTGTCTCGGCACATTCCAGCCACCATTATAGATTGGCGTGGATGTGGGGGACCAAGTTATCCACCTGAGACGTTGTGCAGACTTAGAGAAAGCCAGAGATTGTGGAGTACAGGGGAGGCCTCACAACTCCGGTCTCGGAATGTCTCACACCGCCGTCGGTTAGCTCGTGGGCTCCACTCCAGACACCAGGCTGCAGTACTGAGGCAGTGCCGCACTGGCAGAGATACCATCTTTCAGATGCGGCATCAAACTGAGGTTGAAATTTCAAGGTGATTGTAAAAGATCCTCCGGAGGAGGTTCCCCACCGTCTGCTGGGTCAATAGTTATCGCTCCAGCAACATCAGATTTTCTGTTCATTATCACACTGTCGTTTGCGGGATCTGCCCGTGCAAAGAGAATTGGCTGCCATGTTCCTTACATTAGGGGTGGGCACGGCGGCACAGTGGTTAGCACTGCTGCCTCACAGCTCCAGGGATCCGGGTTCAATTCCGGCCTCGGGTGTCTGTCTGTGCGGAGTCTGCACGTTCTCTACGTGTCTGCGTGGGTTTCCTCCGGGTGCTCCGGTTTCCTCCCACAGTCCAAAGATGTGCGGGTTGGGTGGATTGGCCATGATACATTGCCCCTTAGTGTCAAAAAGGACAGGTGGGGTTACTGGGTTATGGGATTGGGATGGTGGGGGCATGGGCTTAAGGAGGGTGCTCTTTCCAAGGGCTGGTGCAGACTCGATGGGCCAAATGGCCTCCTTCTGCACTGTAAATTCTATGATTCTATGATTAGAGCAGTAACTAGGGGCTGTTTAGCACAGGGCTAAATCGCTGGCTTTGAAGGCAGGCCAGCAGCACGGTTCAATTCCCATACCAGCTTCCAGAACAGGTGCCAGAATGTGGCGACTAGGGACTTCTCACAGTAACTTCATTTGAAGGCTGTTTGTGACAATAAGCGATTTTCATTTTTCATCACGATTCTTCTAAAGCATTTCATAATGGAAATATGCTCTGGGACACGTGGAGATTGTGAAAGGTGCTACAGAAATGTAAATCTTTCTTCCCTCCTAGTTTGCTGCTTCCAGTTTTCATTGACTCTGAGTTTGACTGAAGCAATTACCAGAGTCACAGAATGATGAAGGGTTCGAACATCTCTTCACTTCAAGTACCACAGGGTGTAATTTACTTGTCTTTACTGGAGAGGAGTGGACGTCTAGCGACGACAGAGAGCTGTCTGAATGCACAGCGTTGAGAAAGGAACAGGTCGATTAAACTAAAGGATAAGCTGCGGTTGCTATAGGGACAAATGAGCTGTCGGTGCTCAGATTCTCATTTTGCCTTGAACTTCCTATTGTCCTCCCTTTCATTTCGCAGGAGGTGCAAAATAAACCAGTCGCACTATTAAAAGGAGAGTCAATTTTGATAGAGACAGAAATAAAATCCACATCAAATGGGGAATTGCTAAAGTTTGGGTGTCGAGGGGCTGGGAGCCACTGAGGATCAGGAGTGGCGGGTGAGTGCGACTCAGTGAGAATTACAATCTTTAAAAAAAATAATATTTTATGGGATGTGGGCGTCGCTGGTTAGACCAGCATTTATTGCCCGCCCCTAGTTACCCTTGAGAAAGTGGTGGTGAGCTGCCTTCTTGAACCGCTGCAGTCCCCAAGGTGTAGGTACACCCACTGTGCTGTTAGGGAGGGAGCAACAGGATTTTGCCCCTGCGACAGTGAAGGAACGCTGATATATTTCCAAGTCAGGATGGCGAGTGACTTGGAGGGGAACCTCCAGGTGGTGGGGTTCCCAGGTATCTGCTGCTCTTGTCCCTCCAGATGGTAGCGGTCATGGGTTTGGGGGGTGCTGTCTAAGGAACCTTGGTGAGTTCCTGCAGTGCATCCTGATTAGTGGCTGTTGCTTCACGGCGCCAGGGTTCCAGGTTCGATTCCCGGCTTGGGTCACTGTCTGTGTGGAGTCTGCACGATCTCCCCGTGTTTGCGTGGGTTTCCTCCGGGCGCTCCGGTTTCCTCCCACAAATCCCGAAAGACGTGCTTGTTAGGATATTCTAAATTTGTCCTCTGTGTACCCGAACAGGCGTCAGAATGTGGCGACTAGGGGATTTTCACAGTAACGTCATTGCAGTGTAAGCCTACTAGGGCAGCATGGTGGCCTAGTGGTTAGCACAACTGCCTCACGGCGCTGAGGTCCCAGGTTCGATCCCGGCTCTGGGTCACTGTCCATGTGGAGTTTGCACATTCTCCCCGTGTCTGCGTGGGTTTCGCCCCCACAACCCAAAAATGCGCAGAGTAGGTGGATTGGCCACACTAAAATTGCCCCTTAATTGGAAAAATTAATTGGGTAATCTAAATTTTAAAAAAAAATGTAAGCCTACTTGTGACACTAATAAAGATTATTATTATTATTGTAGCTGGTGCCACTGTTGGTCAGTGATGGAGGGATTGGATGTTTGTGGACTGAGTGCCAATCAGGTGGGCTTCTTTTCCTGGATGGTAGAATCGTAAGAAACATACAATACAGAAGAGGCCTTTCTGCCCATCAAACCTGTACCAACACAAAAACCAAGTCCAATCGACACTAATCCCGCCTCCCAACACTTGGCCATAGCCTTGAATGTTATGGCATTTCAAGTGCTCAAATGTTCATCCAAGTGCTTTTGAAAGATTGTGAGGTTTCCTGCCCCCACCCATTCCCCCAGGCAGTTGAGCTTCTGGAGTGTTGTTGGAGCTGCACTCATCCAGGCAAATGGAGAGTGTTTCCATTACACTCCTGCCTTGTGCCTTGTAGATGGTGAACAGGTGTTAGGGGGTCAACAGAGTTACTTGCTGTAGCCTTTGACCTATCCCTGTGGCCACAGTATTAATGTGGCTAGTACGATCAGCAGACCATTGGGCGGTTGAAGCTTACAGAGAGCGGAAGGTCAATGAGGACGACATTAGAATATTCAAGTCTGGATATGACAAAGTGAGAGGCTTTCAGTCAAAAATAGGTGGGGCGGGAGCAGAAGGAGAGGCTGATCTTCAAGGTGCAAATAGGTGTTCCTGGTCTTGAATGTGGAATTGGAAATGGAGCTCTGAGTCAAAAAGGATGGTGAAATTGCCAAGAGTCTGGTTAATCTTGTGACGGTGGCCAGGGGCAGCAATGGAGTTATTGCTGAGTTTGTTTAACGAAACAAAGACAATTTGCTGAATTGCCCTTGCCATGTGCTGTTGAGTTTGGAGGCGGGAGAGCTTGGGAAATATGGGGAGCTGATTTGGGATGGCTCCCTGATGCCCTCCCATGTTAGGGAACGTTCCCAGGAGCAGACTAATATAATAGGATTGGCTGCACATTCCATAGAGGCAGACAGCCAATTAGGATGGTTTATCCCCGATTTGGCCTCAGTGCCCGCTCACCACCCGCTCACCACCCCCCACCACCACTTTTGGTGCAGGCAGAGGCTACCAGCTCAAGGGAGAGACGCCCCTGACTCTCCGGCAGGCTAGGGTTTCCTCAGGGCCAGAAATCGCTGAGGGGCAACCCCCCACTCTATTGCCTGACCCCCTCCCACCGGCTAGACCCCTCGACCCACATCTGCCCTCACTCACCTGTGGCCTGGGTCCCTCCGTGGATCCAGGATCTCTGTGGGTGCATTACCAGCAGCAGCCACAACTCCTGATGGTGCTGATGAGCAATGGAGAGCTGCTAGCCTCTGATTGGGCATGGGAGTGGGATTTTCACCCCCGGATCCTAAACCCTTGGAAGGCCCTGCGTTGTCCAGTTAAGTGCCTGACGGGCACTTAATTCCAGTGGGCCTTCCTCACCGGAGATGATCCGGAACTCCTGCTGGTCCTTCCGGCAGAGGGCAAGACCCTCGTCGCCAACATCAAATTCTGTGTGGTATTAAATTCCGTTTGATGTTTCCATGTGGTGAAGACCAGAACAAAGGCCCAACAATACAAGATTATCGCTAACAAACGCAATAGGGAATTCAGGAGAAACACCTTTGCCAAGAGTGGTAAGAGTGTGGAATGTTCAGTAATTGAGGTAAATAGCAGACATTGTTTATCCAGGAGGCTGCTGGTACCACTCAGTAAGAGTTCCTCAATGGGACCTTCTCACATCAGTGATTGGGGGGAGGGGCTTTGCCAGCAATTGTAGATGTTCTGTTGGGTTATTCTGGAATCGGCCCGTCCTATTCTGAGGAGCTGGCCCTTCCAACTTCTGCCCCATGGTGTAAGTCACGCTTGGCTCCAAAAACATTTCTAAGTGTGGAGTTTTTGGGAGATCTCTGCCCCTGTTAATGATCATATTGTCAAAAAGGATGTGTGGTTAGTGGGAGTATTTGGAACACACACTCACATTCCCTATCACACTTCCTCATTCATGAACACGAGAAAGTCCTGATCTTAATCTCAGTTCCCCATTCCATGTAAAGTCAAAAAAATGTTCAGCTGGCTCAAACGTGAAGCAACTCTGTTGCCAATTCCTCTTTATCCTTCCAACTGAAATTCTAATTGAACAATGTTTACACCTGCCCTCTCTTCAAAGCTAGCTTCCTCACTAAGTTAGTGACGGTCTCATTTACAACCACACACATTCATTTCTCTTTTCTCATTCCAGATTCTAACTCGCTGCTCAGGGTTTTCCGGCCAATTAACTTTTGGCTACTCTCCAAATTTTCCTGTCCACCCGTGTCGATGCCCATCGTTGGTCAGACCATAGAATCCGCCACTCGCACACACTTTCTCTCTCACACATACACTCTCTCTCACACACTCTCTCTTACACCCCCACTCTCTCTCACACACTCTCGCTCACACACCCACTCTCTCACACCCACTCTCTCTTACGCACCCACTCTCTCACACACCCTCTCTCTCACATTCTCAGTCTCTCTCCCTCACACACTCTCACACACCCTCTCCCTTACACATACATTCTCTCTCATACACTCTCACACTCTCTCTCACACTCACTCTCTCACACACCCTCTCTCTCACATTCTCAGTCTCTCTCCCGCACACACTCTCACACACCCTCTCCCTCACACATGCACTCTCTCTCCCTCACACATACATTCTCTCTCACACACTCTCACACTCTCTCTCACACTCTCTCTCACACTCTCTCTCTCACACACCCTGGGCGCGATTCTCCGCTCCCCATGCCGGCTGGGAGAATCGCGGGAGGGCCCCCCGACTAATTTCACGACCCCCTGGCGCCCCCCGCGATTCTCCCACCCCCCCCCCCCCCCCGCTCGGAAGAATCGCCGTTCGCCGTTTTTCATGGCGATCGGCGATTCTCCGACCCGGATGGGCCGAGCGGCCTGCCGTTCACGACCGTTTCACGACGGCGGCAACCACACCTGGTCGCTGCCGACGTGAAATCGCCGTGAGATGCCCGTTTTGGGGCTTGTCGGGGGCCTGGTGGGGAATGAGCACCACGACTGTGCTCGGGAAGGGACAGGCCCACGATCGGTGCCCACCGATCGTCGGGCCGGCGTCTCAATCGGACGCACTATTTCCCCTCCGCCGCCCCGCAAGATCAAGCTGCCACATCTTGCGGGGCGGCTGAGGGGAAGGCGGCCACCGCGCATTCGCGGGTTGGAGCCGGCCAACCTGCGCATGTGCGGCTGACGTCACATATCCGCGCCGTTGCGTCACTCTCGGAGCACCGCCCGGCGGCCGAGAGTTACGGAGCGCTGCTCCTAGCCCCCGCGGGTGGGGGTGAATTCGGTGCCAGGAGCGGGCTCCGAGGCCGTCGTGACACTCGGCCGAGTTCACAACGGCCTTCACGATTTTCCGCGGGAGCGGAGAATCGCGCCCATACACTCTCTCTCACACACTCACTCTCTCACACACTCTCTCTCACACACTCACTCTCTCACACACTCTCACTATCTCA